>NC_067220.1:3054742-3307242 GCF_019924925.1 Ctenopharyngodon idella
CATCTTCTGATGGAGATGAAGAAACGGCTTCAGCATCAAAAGATCAGCCGAGGTCCAAGAGTTTTTCCTGCGTCACCTGTGGGAAAACATTGAGTTCACAGGGACATTTAGTGAGACATGAGAGAAAACACACAGAACAGAAAGACTTCACCTGCAAGATATGCAACATCAGCTTTCCTACCTTAGAAGAGAGGAGACTTCATACAAAAGAGCACAGCGTGAAGAAGGAGTTTCACTGCGAACAGTGCGGGAAGGATTTTTTCATTTCTAAGTGCCTAAAAGCTCATATGAAGACACATAGTGAAAGGACTTTCCACTGCAGCGAGTGCAACAAGTATTTTATCACTAAATGGAATTTATTGCTCATAAGCGAATCCACACGGGTGAAAGGCCGTACAAGTGCCCTCACTGCGAGAAGAGTTACAAACACATATCCCATCTGAAGACCCATGTGCGTGTTCACACCAATGAGAAGCCATACAAGTGCAGTGAATGTGGGAAAACCTTTAAGGATTTACGTTCTCTGAGGCCACACCAAAGATTGCACTCTGAGAAGCTGTATCAGTGCAAACACTGTGATAAACGTTTCCATAATAAATTTTCCCACATGAGAGGACTCACACCGGAGAGAAACCATACCTGTGCTCCTCCTGCGGGAAGAGCTTTTCCAATCCAATGTCTTTCAGAGTTCATCAGAGGCTCCACACGGGAGAAAGACCGTATCGCTGTAGCGATTGTGGGAAGAGTTTCATACATCACAGTAACTTGGTGATGCATCAGAGATCACATACAGGAGAAAGACCGTTCAAATGCTTATATTGTGGTATGACATTTGTTGCATCGCATGTCCTGAAGATCCATGAGCGACAGCATACAGGAGAGAAACCGTACCGCTGCTCCATCTGCGGCAAGAAATTCGCTCAATTAGCAGGTTTGCAGACCCACCGGAAAAATCACGCTGAAGAACAAACTGCTCTGAAATCACCATAGTGTTTTTTCACAGCTCAATCTGGACTCATTCAGCTCATCCTAAAACTGTAGTTGAGCTCTTTCTGCCAGTAGGGGGCAGTGTCGCATTGAGCTTTCATGTGGATTAGAAGTAGAGATGGATAGTCAATGCTGTGATTGCAGTGTGTGACAGAGCAGGACAAAGATTTCATCTTGAGGTTGACAACTTGAACTATTAAAAATAATATAGTATCGCATTTGGGGCGAGTTTCAAAGCCTCCCCTTTTTTTTGTGGCAAACTTCACTTTAATGTACAGGTCTGATATAGTTTTAAAATATACTTTGGTGTATTTAGATTATTGATCTCATGTGAACACACAAAACTCAGCCACAGCTTCTCTTAGCAGTAATTTACTGAAAAATAAATAAATAAACGACGGTTTGAGGGCAAGAAATGACCTTTATTGCCCACAGTTTATGCTACAACTGAACTGATTCGGAAATGCAATAAAACACAACATGGTAAAATCATAATGGTGCACTTAGCAATTACAGAAATAACAGCTAAAAACTTAATTTTCATCGCCTTCATAATTTTAATTAATTTATACGAATAAAAAAAAAACATGAAAAGTCGCTGGTTTGGAAATCAACGGTATTTTTGAATGAGTAAAAGACGGCGAAGGTTTGGTGTTACGGTTACGGGAACCTGTAGGAGGCGCTGTGACGCTCTTCATTCGCCGGTAAATCCACTGAAGAAAGAGCGAATCCTGAGACTGAGGTAATGTATTTTAATTGTTTATGTGATTGTTGATTTTCTGTCTGTAGTGTATTGAGTTTAAATGAAGCGTTTCACCGCTGTTTATCCCTAAAAAAACGAATTAACAATGATTTTAGTACACCTGAAGTAAACACATTTACCATTGTTTAGTACAGCAACCGCGTTTTAACTGTGATATTTGTGGTAATACCATAATTAGCACGTTGTTTAATTATTAATGCTGGACACTTAAAGGACGACTACAAATATCACAATTTAATTTATTAAATCTGAGTTTATTAATAATCATATCAGATCTTCTAATAAACAAACGCGCCTAAATATGAAATTAGCATTTCTGACTATTCTTAGATAGTGAAGTAATTTATTTTATGTTTTTGTAGTTCTGCTGTCTTTTTGAGTTTGATGAATCCAATAAACGCGTCTTTAGAAGGAGCGTTTCTTAATCCATCAGACTCCTAAACATAAACATGCCTTCATTTAATAAATATATTGCAGTCTTTGGAGCTGACTGATTTATATTTCACCGCTGGTTGTATTCTGTATATAACAAATAAACATCTTGAATCTTTTAGTAATCACGATGACATTAAAGAAACTAAACTTAAACGCACCTAAGCACATGTAAATGTATATCGGAAATGAATATTTCTCAATATTCTCAGAAATTACAATCATTTTCTTCATTCTGTGTAGTTCTGCTCTGGTTCATAATTGTAAACAATCATTTTGAGTTTGATCAATTGATTATAAATGCAACTTTTTGTAATATGATGATGTGTTTGTGTTCAGATGTTGAGCATGAAAGCGCAGATGGATGTGATCTGCTGTAAATCAGTAGGAACTGATCTGTCCATGCTGGATATTGAGGATTTCATCAGTGAAATCTGTCAGCTGAAGAAAGAGGTGGCGTCACTGGAGGCAAAGCTGAGAGAAAGAGGAGACAAACCCAACAGAGAGGTTTGAGCGGCTCGTTTCATCCTTCAGATCAATCAAACCAAAGTTTTGTTAGCTTCTCACTTCTTATGCACATCTCAAATTAAACCAACAGCAAAATATGCTAATCTAATCACCAATATAACCACTAGTTGTTGTTTATTTGTGTTTGTCAGGATCTGGAGAAGGTTTCAGTGTGTGTGACTGACGGGACAGAAGCTCAGGATTCAGTCTGGAGATCCAGAGACACACAGGACTCAGAGCTCAGCCTCACTTTACTGTGTTATACTGACGCTCAGGATCATGGATCCGCTGATCAAACCTCTGACTGTAACGCTGGAGAACAGCAGATGCTGCAGACGCCGCTGAAGATGTGCTCCGTCAAACTGGTGGACTGCAGGAACCTGATAGAGAGCAGAGGAGAAAAAACCACAGCAGAGGAACAACAACAGAGACATGAGGAGGAGGAGGATGGTTTTAATAAGGATGATGAAGGGAATGATGAGGATGATGGGAATGTTGAGGATAATGATGGGAATGAGTATGGGAATGATGATGATGACTTCATTCCTTCAGGTATGTTTCTTCTTGGCAAATGATTGGGGGGGATTTATTTCCTAAATCAGCGGGTGCAGACATTAGTTACTGTGAACCGACGTGTTGAAAACACTGTATCATGAGCTGCATCACAACATTTTTCAGCCCTAGAAATTATAGACAAATGTAACCCGTGCTGGCAAAATGAGTCGGCATGCGCAGGCTAAGTTCGAGCTACAGGCAAAACAAGTGAAAAATGTAAATTTCGGTAAAAAGGTTTTCACAAAAATGAGTTCATTAAGTCTTCGTCTAGCGATCCTAATGCTCCAAATAGCAATTAAACATCTAAAAGTATCTTTATTTGTACATTTTCTGAGAGCCGTACCTTTCCTTCATCCATGAAGAATGTTGTTTTTCTCTGCTCGCTTCTCAGCGACAAATTCAAATTCATGCTGATGTAAACAAAACAATCTTACCCGTGCTGACCGACAGATCCGAATCGCACACACACAAGGACGCCGCGATCCCGATATACACAGAATTACAGTATTTCAAAGTATCTGTCTTGGCAAGCATTCACGCAAACATTATCTGTTATGTCTTAAGTGAACGTTTGGTTAACTGTTCGGGGGAAAAAATCTGATGTGTAATATTATATTAGATATGTGTGATACAGTAGGTCTTACTATATAGGCTGGCCTGTTTCATTAATGTTAATCAAACAATTGTGGAATCATGGAAAAAAAAAAGTTGAATATATACATTTATTTCCTATAGATATGGATTTGTGCCAAATTTGGTGGTATTATCAGGGATTTTAAGGTGTGTTTGCTGGTGATTTTGTTTTGAAATCTTCAGAAAACTTTTAGTCGATTTTTCTCAAAACTGACTTTGCTGACTATATCGACTTCAAACAGCTGTAGCTCCGTCATATTTTGTTGGATTCTAACAAATCATAGGGATATTAATAGGGAATGTTAAAATGTGAAAATAACAATAAGTCATTTTTAAAATTTGTTCATTGCGACTCATTTTGCCAGCACGGGTCACAAATATAGATGGATATTATAACATTTTATATGATGATAAGTAAATGATTCATTAGGTCTCTTTGTGTTCATTTTAAGTTTTTTTAAGTTTTAAGTAACATTTTAGTGCCATTTTGCTCTTTTCAGATGAGAATGGCAGTTCAGCTTCTTATGAAGAAATAACCTCAACATCAAAAGATCAGCTGAAGGTCAAGAGATTTTCCTGCGTCACCTGTGGGAAAACATTGAGTTCACAGGGTTATTTAGTGAGACATGAGAGAAAACACACAGAACAGAAAGACTTCACCTGCAAGATATGTGACATCAGCTTTCCTACCTTAGAAGAGAGGAAACTTCATACAAAAGAGCACAGCGTGAAGAAGGAGTTTCGCTGTGAACAGTGCGGGAAGGATTTTTTCACCACTCTTTATACTATGAGAGCTCACATGAAGACACACACTAGTGAAAAGCCTTTCCACTGCAGCGAATGTGACAAGAATTATAGCAGCAAAGGGAATCTTGATTCTCATATGAGAATCCACACGGGTGAAAAGCCGTACAAGTGCCCTCACTGCGAGAAGAGCTTCAACCACAAACCCTCTCTGAAGGCCCATGTGCGTGTTCACACCAATGAGAGGCCGTATCAGTGCAGCGAATGTGGGAAAACCTTTAAGGACTCAAGTTCTCTGAGGTCACACCAAAAAATACACTCTGAGGAGAAACAGTATCAGTGTTCACACTGTGATAAACGATTCCGTCACAAATCTTATTTGATTTATCATGAGAGGATTCACACTGGAGAGAAACCATACCTGTGCTCCTACTGCGGGAAGAGCTTTTCTAATCAGGGTCAATACAGGGTCCATCAGAGAGTTCACACTGGAGAAAGACCATATCACTGCAGCGTTTGTGGGAAGAGTTTCAAGCAAAACATTAAATTAGCCATGCATCAGAGGATTCATACAGGAGAAAGACCATTCAAGTGTTCTCAGTGTGACAAGACATTTGCTCGATTAGACATCCTGAAGACTCATGAGCGAGTTCATACAGGAGAGAAACCTTACCGCTGCTCCATCTGCGGAGAGAGATTCGCTTATTTAGGTAGTTTTCAGACCCACCAGAAGAAACACGCTAAAGAACAAACTGCTCCAGAATCATCATAGTGACCTTTCATCAGTAAAAAAAACTTGCCACATCTGTAAAATATGGCAGCACCACATCAGAACAAGAAACTAACTTCCCTTCACCTGCATTAAAGGTTTAATTCACCCAAAAATGTAAATTTCTGTCATTAATTACTCACCCTCATGTTGTTCCACACCTGTTAGACCTTCGTTCATCTTCAGAACACATATTGAGATATTTTTGATGAAATCCGAGAGGTATATGACTCGTCCATAGACAGCTATATAATCAACACTTTCAAGTTCCAGAAAGTTCTAAAGACATCGTTAAAACAGTCACATGACTGCAGTGGTTTAACCTTAATGTTATGAAGAGACGAGAATACTTTCGTGTGCAGAAACAAAACAAAAATAACGACTTTATTCAACAATCTCTTCTCTTCTGCATAGATGCAAACTCCTCACCTTTCAGTAAGAACTCACCTTTTTGAGATCAAAATAGGTATACAGGTGCATCTCAATAAATTAGAATGTCGTGGAAAAGTTCATTTATTTCAGTAATTCAGTAATTCAGTTATTTCAGTAAAATAAATTCAATGCACACAGACTGAAGTACTTTAAGTCTTTGGTTCTTTTAATTGTGATGATTTTGGCTCACATTTAAAGGGTTAGTTCACCCAAAAATGAAAATTCTGTCATTTATTACTCACCCTCATGTCGTTCCACACCCGTAAGACCTTCATTCATCTTCGGAACACAAATTATGATATTTTTGATGAAATCCGATGGCTCAGTGAGGCCTCCATAGCCAGCCTAGCCATGACACTTCCTCTCTCAAGATCCATTAATGTACTAAAAACATATTTAAATCAGTTCATGTGAGTACAGTGGTTCAATATTAATATTATAAAGCGACGAGAATATTTTTGGTGCGCCAAAAAAAACGAAATAACGACTTATATAGTGATGGCCGATTTAAAAACACTGCTTCAGGAAGCTTCGGAGCGTTATGAATCAGCGTGTCGAATCAGCGGTTCGTGGCGCCAAAGTCACGTGATTTCAGCAGTTTGGCAGTTTGACACGTGATCATGATTCGACACAGAAGAAATTATAACACTCCGAAGCTTCCTGAAGCAGTGTTTTGAAATCGGCCATCACTATATAAGTCGTTATTCTATATAAGTCCACTGTACTCACATGAACTGATTTAAATATGTTAGTTAGTACATTGTTACATGTACATTGTTAATGTACATGTTAGTACATTAATGGATCTTGAGAGAGGAAATGTCATTGCTCCCTATGGAGGCCTCACTGAGCCATCGGATTTCAACAAAAATATCTTAATTTGCGTTCCGAAGTTGAACGAAGGTCTTATGGGTGTGGAACGGCATGAGGGTGAGTAATAAATGACATTTTCATTTTTGGGTGAACTAACCCTTTAACAAAAGCCCACCAATTCACTATCTCAATAAATTAGAATACTTCATAAGATCAATAAAAAAAGGATATTTTAATCAGAAATGTCAGGCTTCTGAAAAGTATGTTCATTTCTATGCACTCAATACTTAGTTGGGGCTCCTTTTGCATGAATTACTGCAGCAATGCGGCGTGGCATGGAGGCGATAAGCCTGTGGCACTGCTCAGGTGTTATAAGAGCCCAGGTTGCTTTGATAGCAGCCTTCAGGTCATCTGCATTGTTGGGTCTGGTGTCTCTCATCTTCCTCTTGACAATACCCCATAGATTCTCTGTGGGGTTCAGGTCAGGCGAGTTTGCTGGCCAATCAAGCACAGTAACACCATGGTCATTGAACCAGCTTTTGGTACCTTTGGCAGTGTGGCCAGGTGCCAAATCCTGCTGGAAAATGAAATCAGCATCTCCATAAAGCTTGTCAGCAGAAGCATGTCAAGCATGAAGTGCTCTAAAATGTCCTGGTAGATGGCTGCGTTGACTGGACTTCAGAAAACATGGTTTCTGTGCCTCTCCACTCTTCCTCCAGACTCTGGGACCTTGATTTCCAAATGAAATGCAAAATTTACTTTTATCTGAAAAGAGCACTTTGGACCACTGAGCAACAGTCCAGTTCTTTTTCTCCTTAGCCCAGGTAAGACGCTTCTGACGTTGTCTTTGGTTCAGAAGTGGCTTGTTGTGACAGTTGTAGCCCATTTGCTGAAGACGTCTGTGTGTGGTGGCTCTTGATGCACTGGCTCCAGCTTCAGTCCACTCCTTTTGAAGCTCTCCTAAGTTCTTAAATCGGCTTCGCCTGACAATCTTCTTAAGCCTGCGGTCATTCCTTTCACTTGTACACCTTTTCTACCACACTTTTTCCTTCCAGTCAACTTTCCATGAATATGCTTTGGCACAGCACTCTGCGAACAGCCAGCTCTTTCAGCAGTGACCTTCTGTGGCTTACCCTCATTGTAGAGGGTCTTGATGATCGTCTTCTGGACAACTGTCAAGTCAGCAGACTTCCCCATGACTGCTGT
Source organism: Ctenopharyngodon idella (assembly GCF_019924925.1). Classification (NCBI taxonomy): domain Eukaryota; kingdom Metazoa; phylum Chordata; class Actinopteri; order Cypriniformes; family Xenocyprididae; genus Ctenopharyngodon; species Ctenopharyngodon idella. The sequence goes on from NC_067220.1 coordinate 3,062,584, forward strand.
TGGGATTACTGACCTAAACCCAGTATTTATACCCTGAGAATGGTCATTTAATAGAACTTGAAATTAAATATTCTAATAATTTGAGATACAGATTTTTTTATTTTGATGCGCAGCAAGCTGTAATCATCAAAATGAAATCAAAAAAGTCTGGAAATATTTTACTTTATGTCTAATATATCTAGAATATACTTAAGTTTTAATTTTTGAATTAAATTACAGAAAAAAAAAAAAACTTTTTCATGATATTCTAATTTATCGAGATGCACCTGTATATAGACATACCCATTATACGTCTATAATGGGTAATATTTTATGTATTTGAGGTCTGAGATGTGACGAAATTCATGTCACACGCACTGTACCCGGACTAGGGTGACCACCCGTCCCGCATTTTGCGGGACAGTCCCGAAATTGGGAGCTTTGTCCCACTTCCCGCAAGACTTAAGTAGTGTCCCGCACTTCATTTATGTCTGTATTATAATTTTTTTCATCCCTGAGATTACAATACCACAGTAAGAAATAAAAACTGTGACTGGCATTTAAAGGGATAGTTCCCCCGAAAATGCAAATTTGATGTTTATCTGCTTACCCCCAGCGCATCCAAGATGTAGGTGACTTTGTTTCTTCAGTAGAACACAAATGATGATTTTTAACTCCAACTGTTGCGGTCTGTCAGTCAAATAATGCATGTCAATGGGAACTCCATCTATAAGAGTCAAAAAAACAAGCACAGACAAATCCAAATTAAACCCTGCGGCTCGTGACAACACATTGATGTCCTAAGACACGACACGATCAGTTTGTGTGAGAAACCGAACAGTATTTATATAATTTCTCACCTAAAACACCACTAAGTCCAACTGCGTTGCGCATCCGGTTGGTGAGGTCTGAACGCGCTCTGACAACAGAAGTGATGTCTCACACTCATTTGAATTATAAGCATGAGACATCACTTCCGTCATCTGTGATTATAGTGCAGTCTTGACACAAATTAATTCGTTATGATAAATGTATCACTTATTATTGTAAAACTGTGGTGAAGCATCGATGCTTGGGTTTTAAATTTTGGTGTGGCCAATCAGATGTCAGGGGTGTCCAGTGCCACCCAGACACCCCTCGCTCCGCTACTGGGCACAAAAGATTCCCAGAAATTACCCAAATAATTTCTACTTAATGTTCAGATCAGTGTCTCTAGCTTTCATCAGGTACATTGATCTCATGTGAAAACACAAAACTCGGCCAGTTTTAGTAGTTATTAAAATCTTAAGGGAAAACATGGCGATACTGGGAAAGAAATGACCGTTATTTTCCTTAGTTCATTTGAGCTGAACTGATTCATAAATGCAGTAAAACACGACACGTACGATAAAGTTACACTTGGAAATAAATAATGGTGGAGTGAGCGTGACAAGTACAAAAATAACAGCTAAAAACTTCTCATCACCACCTCATTTGAGTTTAAAAAAAACAATCGTGTCGTTTAGGTTGTTGTAGCTGACGGTTATTTTCACATTCGTAGCTACAACTCTGGAGTTCAAGGTTATTTTTGATTTAGAAAAAGACGGAGAAAGTTTGCTGTGAGCGGGTGTTATCCTGTAGGAGGCGCTCTGACGCTCTTCAGTCCGCCGGTAAAATCAAGAAGAAAGAACGAAGCTGCTGCACTGAGGTGTGTATTTGAACTGTTTATGTGACTTTAGTGTTTTAAAGAGCTTAAATGAAGCGTTTCCTCACTGTTTATCCTTAATATAGAATTAACAGTGATGCTGCATAGTTAAACTTGGGTATTTGTAATAAAATCAAAGTAAACGGATTTACCATTACTTACCACAGCAGCAGCTGTGTTTTAACTGATATTATTTATTGTAAAACCAGTTAACACATTTAATTTTTTGTGCTGGATATTTAACGCTTAAGTACAAATGACAATACCATGTTTGCTTTCAAATCTGAGTTTATTAACACAGCAGCTAAATTTAAATGTTATATTATTATAATATGGTATTCTTACAATAACAAAACTAAATAGACGGACCTAATCACATATTTATATCTGAAATTAATATTTCTTAATATTCTAAGAAATTATAATCATTTTCTTCATTTTGTGTAGTTCTGCTCTCGTCTATAATTGTAATCATTTTGCGTTTGATAAGTGTCAGTCGATTATAAATGCGTCTTTTAGTAATGATGATGTGTTTGTGTTCAGATGTTGAGCATGAAAGCGCAGATGGATGTGATCTGCTGTAAATCAGTAGGAACTGATCTGTCCATGCTGGATATTGAGGATTTCATCAGTGAAATCTGTCAGCTGAAGAAAGAGGTGGCGTCACTGGAGGCAAAGCTGAGAGAAAGAGGAGACAAACCCAACAGAGAGGTTTGAGCGGCTCATTTCATCCTTCAGATCAATCAAACCAAAGTTTTGTTAGCTTCTCACTTCTTATGCACATCTCAAATTAAACCAGCAGTATCTAATCTAATCACCAATATAACCACTAGAGATAACTGCTGAGTAATGAGGCTAATATCAACAGGTTGTTGTTTATTTGTGTTTGTCAGGATCTGGAGAAGGTTTCAGTGTGTGTGACTGACGGGACAGAAGCTCAGGATTCAGTCTGGAGATCCAGAGACACACAGGACTCAGAGCTCAGCCTCACTTTACTGTGTTATACTGACGCTCAGGATCATGGATCCGCTGATCAAACCTCTGACTGTAACGCTGGAGAACAGCAGATGCTGCAGACGCCGCTGAAGATGTGCTCCGTCAAACTGGTGGACTGCAGGAACCTGATAGAGAGCAGAGGAGAAAAAAACACAGCAGAGGAACAACAACAGAGACACGAGGAGGAGGAGGATGGTTTTAATGAGGATGATGAAGGGAATGATGAGGATGATGGGAATGTTGAGGATAATGATGGGAACGAATATGGGGATGATGATGATGACGACTTTGTTCCTTCAGGTATGTTTCTCCCTTTTATGATGTTTTGTTATGGCAAATGATAGTAGGCAACAGGCAAAACAAGTGAAAAATGTACATTTTGGTAGAATTGGAGGTTTTCACAAAAATTAGTTCATTAAGTACTTCACACAATACCCCATAATGACAACATGAAAGAAGTTTGTTTGAAATCTTTGCAAATGTATTAAAAATAAAAAATGATAAAAATCACATGTACATAAGTATTCACAGCTTTTGCTCAGTGCTTTGTTGAAGCACCTTTGGCACCAATTACAATCTCAAGTGTTTTTAAGTATGATGCTACAAGCTTGGCGCACCTATTTTTGGGCAGTTTCTCCCATTCTTCTTTGGAGGACCTCTCAAGCTCCATCAGGTTGGACGGGGAGCATTGGTGCACAGCCATTTTCAGATCTCTCCAGAGATGTTCAATCGGGTTCAAGTCTGGGCTCTGGCTGGGCCACTCAAGGACACTTTCACAGAGTTGTCCCGTAGCCACTCCTTTGTTATCTTGGCTGTGTGCTTAGGGTCATTGTCCTGTTGGAAGATGAACCTTCGCCCCAGTCTGAGGTCCAGAGTGCTCTGGAGAAGGTTTTCATTAAAAGATGTTTAGATACATTGCTGCATTCATCTTTCCCTCGATCCTGACTAGTCTCCCAGTTCCTACTAGGGATGGTATTGGCCAGGTGATGAGCGGTGCCTGGTTTTCTCCAGACATGACGCTTGCTATTCAGGCCAAAGAGTTCAATCTTTGTTTCATCAGACCAGAGAATTTTGTTTCTCATGGTCTGAGAGTCCCCCAGGCGGGTTGTCATGTGCCTTTTACTGAGGAGTGACTTCCGTCTGGCCACTCTACCATACAGTGCTGCAGAGATGGTTGTTCTTCTGGAAGGTTCTCCTCTCTCCAAAGAGAAACGCTGGAGCTCTGTCAGAGTGACCATTGGGTTCTTGGTCACCTCCCTGACTGAGGCCCTTCTCCCCTGATCGCTCAGTTTGTCCGGGCGGCCCGCTCTAGGAAGAGTCCTGGTGGTTCCAAACTTCTTCCATTTACGGATGATGGAGGCCACTGTGCTCATTGGGACCTTCAATGTTGCAGAAATTTTTCTGTACCCTTCCCCAGATCTGTGCCTCAATACAATCCTGTCTCGGAGGTCTACAGACAATTCCTTGGACTTCATGACTTGGTTTGTGACATGCAACTGTGGGACCTTATATAGACAGGTGTGTGCCTTTCCAAATCATGTCCAATCAACTGAATTTACCACAGAGTTTTTCTCTGCTCGCTTCTCAACGATTGGCGTTTCCCTCAGCACAAGTTTGGTAGTGTTTTAAAGCACAGCATTTCAACTTAGTGAATATTCATAGCGAATTCTCGATGGCATGAGTCTGAACCAATGAAATGTTATTTTCAAACTCATGCTGATGTAAACAAAACAATCTTACTCGCTCTGACAGATCCGAAGCATGCGCACAAAGTCAAGTCACCTTTATTTATATAGCGCTTTTTACAATGCAGATTGTAGCAAAGCAGCTTTACAGTGATAACTGGTATATAATTTGGCTGCACAGCAGCTCTTAAAGAAACATAGTGTCATTGTCCAGCTTAAGTAAATTAAGTAAATTGATTCATTCTGTTGTAAAAATCCATAATTAGTTAATTTATCTATATATCAGCTCTGGAGAAAACAGTGATGTCATCTTCCAGCTCAGTTCTGTTCGCATACAATGGTGTCAATGTAGGCAGATCAAAAACATTGTTGAATATCAAGTGTCCCCAACTAAGCAAGCCAAAGGCGACAGCGGCAAGGAACCCAAACTCCAACAGGTGACATCAGATGACATGAAGAAAAAACCTTGGGAGAAACCAGGCTCAGTTGGGGGGCCAGTTCTCCTCTGGCCAACAGCAAACAGTGAGTGATTATGATTCAGTCAGTGTTACGGGTCATAAGTAAGTCATCTGTAAGTGAACGTTTGGTTAACTGTTGGGGTAAAACATCTGATGTGTAACATTATATTAGATCCGTGTGATACAGTAGGTCTTAGGCTGTCTGTTTCATTAATGTTAATCAAACAATTGTGGAATCATGGAAAAAAAAAGTTCAAAATATATAAAAAATGTTTCTATAGATATGGGTTTTGACTTGGTTTGTGCCAAATTTGGTGGTATTGTCAGGGATTTTAAGGTGTGGTTGCTGGTGAATTTGTTTTGAAATCTTCAGAAAATGGATTCCAACAAATCATACATCATTTTGAAGGGTTTTTTAAATAGAGAATGTTAAAATATGAAAATACCAATAATTCATTTTTGAAAATTTGCCCATTGCGACTTACCAGCATGGGTCACAAATATAGACGGATATTATAACCTTTTATGTGATGACAAGTGAATGATTCATTAAATCTCTTTGTTCATTTTAATTTTTAAGTAACATTTTAGTGCTATTTTGTTCTTTTCAGATGAGACAACCTTAACATCAAAAGATCAGCTGAAGGTCAAGAGTTTTTCCTGCTCCACCTGTGGGAAAACATTGAGTTCACAGGGACATTTAGTGAGACATGAGAGAAAACACACAGAACAGAAAGACTTCACCTGCAAGATATGCAACATCAGCTTTCCTACCTTGGAAGAGAGAAGACATCATACAAAAGAGCACAGCGTGAAGAAAGAGTTTCGCTGTGAACAGTGCGGGAAGGATTTTTTCACCACTCTTTATAATATGAGAATTCACATGAAGACACACAGCGAAAAGACTTTTCACTGCAGCGAATGTGACAAGTATTTCAGCACCAAAGCGAATCTTGTTGTTCATAAGCGAACCCACACGGGCGAAAAGCCTTTCCACTGCAGCGAGTGTGACATGCATTTCAGCACTAAAGGGAATCTTGATGCTCATATGAGAATCCACACGGGTGAAAAGCCGTACAAGTGCCCTCACTGCGAGAAGAGCTTCAACCACAAACCCCATCTGAAGACCCATGTGCGTGTTCACACCAATGAGAGGCCGTACCAGTGCAGCAAATGTGGGAAAACCTGTAAGGACTCAAGTTCTCTAAGATCACACCAAAAAATACACTCTGATGTGAAACCATATCAGTGTTCACACTGTGATAAATGTTTCCGTCACAAATCTTATTGGATTTATCATGAGAGGATTCACACCGGAGAGAAACCATTCCTGTGCTCCTACTGCGGGAAGAGCTTTTCTGAACAGGGTCAATATGGGGTCCATCAGAGAGTTCACACTGGAGAAAGACCATATCACTGCAGCGTTTGTGGGAAGAGTTTCAGTAAATATGATACCTTACAAAATCACAAGAGGATTCATACAGGAGAAAGACCGTACAAGTGTTCTCAGTGTGACAAGACTTTCGCTCGATCAGACGTCCTGAAGACTCATGAGCGAGTTCATACAGGAGAGAAACCTTACCGCTGCTCCATCTGCGGCGAGAGATTCACTTATTTAGGAAGTTTTCAGACCCACCAGAAGAAACACACTAAAGAACAAACTGCTCCAGAATCATCATAGTGACCTTTCATCAGTAAAAAAAACTCACCACATCAGGGCAAGAAACTAACTTCTCCTCTCCCGCATTAAAGGGTTAGTTCACCCAAAAATGAAAATTCTGTCATTAATTACTGATGAACGAAGTTCTTACGGGTGTGGAATAACATGAGGGTGTCATGTTATTCCACACCCGTAAGAACTTCGTTCATCTTCAGAACACATATTGAGGTATTTTTGATGAAATCCGAGAGGAATATGGCCAGTGGGCCAGCTCGGGCTTGAGAGGGTGATTAAGAACAAAGGTGGAGTTTATATGAGTCTGGAGACGGCAGCGCCGCAGATGATTTCATATACCAGCTAACATCAGCATTAAAGACTTTTAAAATCATTTTAGCTCAAAACACATTTTCAGACAGCAGCGACTATTTGAAATTACTTCTGTTTGTGATTCGATGTGGAATCTGATCACCGTATAAGGCAGAAACATTTATACGCGATGCAAAAAACTATGCGCGCTGACCATTAAGCCCTGGGTATACTTCGTTGTTTTTACGCATTCGCTAGTATACGCACACAGTCGAACGCACAGCCTTGGAAAGTATACTTCATTTGACTCGTATGCATACACAGGCGTTTGACGCATGTGCAGTTTTGAGCAATCAATCGCCATGAGTTACAACTCATGTGAACATCTTTGTATTCTTTCATGCTAGAGTTGCACAAATTAGGGTACTTTCTTACCTCTTTACACAATCTCTCGTCTGTGTAGGCCTCCTCCATGCTTTACGGTCTGTTCTGTTTATGCAGGTTTTCTTTGACTACCTTTTGAATTGACGCCCCCAGGGAAAGGAAAATGATCATTCTTTCTAAATGTGATGTAAACATACTGTCCTGTGATTACAAATAAACAGGAACAGACGCGACTGAATAATGTGTGTCCTCAGCTTTTTAACTGTAATGAAAACAGTACTGGCTAATTCACCTCAGATCTTGAAAATAAATAAATGGCCACAAAAACGTTCAAACTGTCAACTCAATGCGATCAAACAAGCGTATTCTATGACAAACATTGTTTTTGATTGATTTTATCACTTCTCATTGTCGCGTGTGGACAGTCAAATTGCTTGTCGCTGGAATCTTACCGCGTCTGATTAGGTGTAATGTGCAATCTTGAAACAGATTAATTCATTATGATCAATGTATCACTTATTATTGTAAAACTGTGGTGCGACATCGATTCTTAGGTTTTAAATCTTTAAGTAAATAACAAAATTTAATTTTGGTGTGGCCAATCAGATGTCAGGGGTGTCCATTGCCACCCGGACACCAAGTATGAGGTCTCTGCGGAACAAACATGGGCGTTTCTGTATTTGTGGGTGTTTTCAAAATGGTGGGTGTTTATATATCATGCAATTAAAATGATCCCCTTCACCTGACCCCACCCCTAAACCCTACCCACACTCTGATGTGGGCAAGTTAGGTAACGCCCCTCTGTTAATGGCCTCGCCCACTGATCATTACTGTCCTGCAGAGACCTGTACTTGTGGACACTCCTCTCTCCGCTACTGGACACAAAAGAATCCCAGAAATGACCCGCATAACATCTATTTAATGTGCAGATAAGGGTCTAATAGTTTTCATCTGGTATATTGATCTCATATGAAAACACAAAACTCAGTCAGCCACAGATTCTTTTGGCAGTTGTTAAAATATTACTGAAAACATGGCAATAGATGGTATGCACGTGACGTCACTGAAGGCCGTTATGACTGCGGTTACGCCCACTAAGTGGCAAAAAGACTGAGTGGCAGCATTGGTTTTCAGCGTGAATGCCGCGAAAAACACATCCAAACCGGGAAAGAGCGTTGCGACTGACTGTACAAACAACTTTGACACAAAATCTGAGGTATATTTTTACAGACTGCCGAAAGCTACAGAAAAAAAAAGCAAATGGATTGCTGTAATTCACATAACAACTGGACTCCAGGCGGAGAAACATGGATTTGCAGTTATTATTTTGTGTCATAATGTTGGATTTTGAGGTAAAATCGTACCCTATATATTGTATTGTTATATATGGTGTTGACAACTCAATTAAACCATCCTATATTCTGCATAATTGGGTGTTTTTAAATAAACACTGACAAAAACTATACAAGTTTTAGGGCTGGACGATATATAACATTGATATAAGTGATCACCCATATTTAGACATACCTAAATTGTAGTTATATAAAACGTTCACAGGCAGATTTGCTTTATGTATTTCCCCTGCGTCAAAAATCAATCAGGCACATATAAATGTCAGAAAACACGATTCATGGCTGCATTTCCATTCTTTGACATGTTATAAGGAACACTTTCGAGCCCTACCTTTAGTGTAATCGTTTGTTTTACTCGCGTTTTCGCAGTTTCCCCTATTAAATACAGTCATGCAGCAGCTTCTTTTACCACTCAGTCCAGCTGAGGGAGCGCGTTCCGGCGGGAAAGTGGCGTCAATCTAAACAGGGCAAGAAATGTCAGTTATTTTCCTTAGTTCATGTGAGCTGAACTGATTCATAAATGCGGTAAAACACGACACATGACAAATACAAAAATAACAGCTAAAAACTTCTCATCACCACCTCATTTGAGTTTAAGAAAAAAAACAATCGTGTCGATTAGGTTGTTGTAGCTGACGGTTATTTTCACATTCGTAGCTGCACCTCTAAAATCCAAGGTTATTTTTGATTGAGAAAAAGACGGAGAAAGTTTGCTGTGAGCGGGTGTTATCCTGTAGGAGGCGCTCTGACGCTCTTCAGTCCGCCGGTAAAACCACTGAAGAAAAAACGAAGACTGCTGCACTGAGGTGTGTATTTGAACTGTTTATGTGATTGTAGATTTTCTGTCTTTAGTGTTTTGCTTAAATGAAGCGTTTCCTCACTGTTTAATCATAATATATTATTAACAGTGATTCTACTGCATAGTTAAACTTAGATATTTGTAATAAAATCATAGTAAACAGATTTAACATTACTGACTACTACAGCAGCAGCTGTGTTTTAACTGATATTTATTGTAAATCCATGGTTAACAGGTTTAATTTTCAATACTGGACATTTAAGGAAGCTTAGAAACTAATACAAAGTGCAATACTATGTTTACTTTCAAATCTGAGTTTATTAAATACAGCAGCTAAATTTAAATGCTAGATGTGTTATGATATTCTTACAATAACAACTAAACAGACGGACCTAATCATGTACATTTATATCTGAAATAAATATTTCTTAATATTCTCAAAAATTACAATAATTTTCTTCATTCTGTGTAGTTCTGCTTTCGTTCATAATGGTAAACAATCATTTTGCGTTTGATAAGTGTCAGTCGATTATAAATGCGTCTTTTAGTAATCATGATGTGTTTGTGTTCAGATGTTGAGCATGAAAGCTCAGATGGATGTGATCTGCTGTAAATCAGTAGGAACTGATCTGTCCATGCTGGATATTGAGGATTTCATCAGTGAAATCTGTCAGCTGAAGAAAGAGGTGGCGTCACTGGAGGCAAAGCTGAGAGAAAGAGGAGACAAACCCAACAGAGAGGTTTGAGCAGCTCATTTCATCCTTCAGCTCAATCAAACCAAAGTTTTGTTAGCTTCTCACTTCTTATGCACATCTCAAATTAAACCAACAGTATCTAATCTAATCACCAATATAACCACTAGAGATAACTGCTGAGTAATGAGTCTAATATCAACAGGTTGTTGTTTATTTGTGTTTGTCAGGATCTGGAGAAGGTTTCAGTGTGTGTGACTGACGGGACAGAAGCTCAGGATTCAGTCTGGAGATCCAGAGACACACAGGACTCAGAGCTCAGCCTCACTTTACTGTGTTATACTGACGCTCAGGATCATGGATCCGCTGATCAAACCTCTGACTGTAACGCTGGAGAACAGCAGATGCTGCAGACGCCGCTGAAGATGTGCTCCGTCAAACTGGTGGACTGCAGGAACCTGATAGAGAGCAGAGGAGAAAAAACCACAGCAGAGGAACAACAACAGAGACATGAGGAGGATGAAGATGGGATTGATGATTATAATGAGAAGGAGGATGAAGATGATCAGAATAATGATGAGGATTATGGGAATGATGATGATGACTTCATTCCTTCAGGTATGTTTCTTCTTGGCAAATGATTGGGGGGGATTTATTTCCTAAATCAGCGGGTGCAGACATTAGTTACTGTGAACCGACGTGTTGAAAACACTGTATCATGAGCTGCATCACAACATTTTTCAGCCCTAGAAATTATAGACAAATGTAACCCGTGCTGGCAAAATGAGTCGGCATGCGCAGGCTAATTTCGAGCTACAGGCAAAACAAGTGAAAAATGTAAATTTCGGTAAAAAGGTTTTCACAAAAGTGAGTTAATTAAGTCTTCGTCTAGCGATCCTAATGCTCCAAATAGCAATTAAACATCTAAAATAGTGAATATTCATAGCGAATTCTCGATGGCATGAGTCTGAACCAATGAAATGTGATTTTCAAATTCATGCTGATGACAATCTTACCCGTGCTGACCGACAGATCCAAAGCACGCGCACACAAAGACACCGCAATCTCGATATACACATATACACAGAATTACAATATTTCAAAACAATCTGTCTTGGGAGTATTCACCCATTATCTGTTATGTCTTAAGTAAACGTTTGGTTAACTGTTTGAGAAAAACGTCTAATGTGTAACATTATGTTACAGTAGGTCTTAATAAATAGGCTGTCTGTTTCATTAATGTTAATCAAACAATTGTGGAATCATGGGAAAAAAGTTTTATATATACATTTATTTCCTATAGATATGGGTTTGTGCCAAATTTGGTGGTATTATCAGGGATTTTAAGGTGTGTTTGCTGGTGATTTTGTTTTGGAATCTTCAGAAAACTTTTAGTCGATTTTTCTCAACTGACTTTGCTGACTATATCGACTTCAAACATGTGTAGCTCAAATCATACATCATTTTGAAGGTTTTTTTTAAATAGAGAATGTTAAAATATGAAAATAACAATAACTAATTTTTGAAAAATTGTGACTCACCAGCACGGGTCACAAATATAGACAGATATTGTAAAATTTTATATGATGATAAGTAAATGATTCATTAAATCTTTTTGTGTTCATTTTAATTTTTAAGAAACATTTTAGTGCTATTTTGCTCTTTTCAGATGAGAATGACAGTTCAGCTTCTTATGAAGAAATAACCTCAACATCAAAAGATCAGCTGAAGGTCAAGAGTTTTTCCTGCGTCACCTGTGGGAAAACATTGAGTTCACAGGGACATTTAGTGAGACATGAGAGAAAACACACAGAACAGAAAGACTTCACCTGCAAGATATGCGACATCAGCTTTCCTACCTTAGAAGAGAGGAGACTTCATACAAAAGAGCACAGAGTGAAGAAGGAGTTTCACTGTGAACAGTGCGGGAAGGATTTTTTCACCACTCCTTCTAATATGAGAATTCACATGAAGACACACACTGGCGAAAAGCCTTTCCACTGCAGCGAATGTGACAAGAATTTCATCAGCAAAGCGAATCTTGTTGTTCATAAGCGAACCCACACGGGCGAAAAGCCTTTCCACTGCAGCGAGTGCGACATGCATTTCAGCACCAAAGGGAATCTTGATGCTCATATGAGAATCCACACGGGTGAAAAGCCGTACAAGTGCCCTCACTGCGAGAAGAGCTTCAACCACAAACCCCATCTGAAGACCCATGTGCGTGTTCACACCAATGAGAGGCCGTACCAGTGCAGCGAATGTGGGAAAACCTGTAAGGACTCAAGTTCTCTAAGATCACACCAAAAAATACACTCTGAGGTGAAACCAGTATCAGTGTTCACACTGTGATAAACAATTCCGTCAAAAATGTAATTTGATTCATCATGAGAGGATTCACACCGGAGAGAAACCGTACCTGTGCTCCTACTGCGGGAAGAGCTTTTTTGATCAGGGTCAATACGGGGTCCATCAGAGAGTTCACACTGGAGAAAGACCGTATCACTGCAGCGTTTGTGGGAAGAGTTTCAAGCAAAACATTAAATTAGCCATGCACAAGAGGATTCATACAGGAGAAAGACCATTCAAGTGTTCTCAGTGTGACAAGACTTTCTCTCGATCAGACGTCCTGAAGACTCATGAGCGAGTTCATACAGGAGAGAAACCTTACCACTGCTCCATCTGCGGAGAGAGATTCACTTATTTAGGTAGTTTTCAGACCCACCAGAAGAAACACGCTAAAGAACAAACTGCTCCAGAATCATCATAGTGACCTTTCGTCAGTAAAAATAAACTCAGCCACAGCTTCTTTTAGCAGTAATACTAACTGTAAAATATGGCAGCACCACATCAGGACAAGAAACTTCTCCTCACCTAAAGGTTTAATTCATCCAAAAATGAAATTTCTGTCATTAATTACTCACCCTCATGTCGTTCCACACCCGCAAGACCTTCGTTCATCTTCAGAACACATTTTGAGATATTTTTGATGAAATCCGAGAGGTATATGACTCGTCCATAGGATTTAATATAATCAACACATTCAAGGTCCAGAAAGGTACTAAAGACATCGTTAAAACAGTCACATGACTGCAGTGGTTCAACCTTAATGTTATGAAGAGACAAGAATACTTTTGTGTGCAAAAACAAAACAAAAATAACGACTTTATTCAACTCTTCTGTGTGATTCTCATACGCTGTTTACATTCAGCACTTCCAGGTTCTACATCAGAACGCCAGATCAGTATTGGCAGAGGCTGATCACGTGATCAGCATGATGCATGCGTGTGATGCTGATGCAGGAGCCGGCCAATAATGAGTCGCCGTTCTGACGTAGAGCCTGGAAGATGAAAGAAGAATGGTGAAGAGTCTGCTTATAGACTGGAGGTTGAACAGCTGGCTGTCTGGTGCAGTCACAACAACCTGGAGCTGAACACGCTCAAAACAGTGGAGATGATAGTGGACTTCAGGAGGAACAGCCCAGAACTACCTCCACTCACCATCATGAACAGCACTGTGGCAGCAGTGGAGTCATTCAGGTTCCTGGGCACCACCATCTCTCAGGACCTGAAGTGGGACAATCACATTGACTCCATAGTGAAAAAGGCCCAGCAGAGGTTGTATTTCCTTCACCAGCTGAGGAAGTTCAACCTGCCACAGGAGCTGCTGAAACAGGTCTACTCAGCCATCATTGAGTCTGGCCTGTGTTCATCTATAACTACCTGGTTTGGTTCAGCCACCAAATCAGACATCAGGAGACTACAACGGACAGTCACGACGGGTGAGAAGATTTTTGGTTCCCCCCTGCCCAAACTCAAAGACCTCTACACCCCCAGAGTGAGAAAAAGGGATAAAAAAAATCACTTTGGACCCCACACACCTAGCCCACTATCTCTTTGAACTTGTTGGAACATACTTAGGTATGAAAGTTTGTCATGGTCAAGTTTACCCAGTGGAAGCCAAACACAGTTTCTAGTTCCCTTAAAAAATGAGAGTTGCGACGATTTTTGGGAATGGTGGGCTACTACAGAGGATTTTGTGAGAATTTCACCACTGTAGTCTCTCCATTAACTAACCTCCTGAGTCCCTCTAAGAAGTTTATGTGGAGTGTGCTGATGCTTTTGCTGCTGCAAAGGACATTATGTGTAATGCCCCTGTGCTTGCTGCCCCAAACTTCACCCTGCCTTTTAAACTACAGATTGATGCCAGTGCAACTGGGGTTCCCCAGTGTTAGTTTATACCGACCACAATCCCCTAATCTTCTTATCTCGAATGTGCAAGTCCTTCATTGTGCAAGAGTACACCTTAGAAATTCATCATAAGAAGGGCTCAGAAAATGTAATGGCGGATGCGCTGTCCAATACCAATAGTGACAGACAGCTGATCTGTGAATTTTTAACAGGTTTGTACAATTACGGTGGTAGTCTGTAATTTATGGGTGAGAGTGTTACGTCCCAGGACATATGTCAATTATTGTTGTTAGTTTTGTGAATATATGTGTGTGATTGTGTTTCCCTGATGTCCAGCAGCCTGCTGGGAGGTGTAGTTTATGCCTGTTTTCCTCTGTTCCTCCCTCACAGGAGCCTAACTGATGCCACCTGTTCCTCATCAGAGTTTGTGGAGAGGAGCTTGCATTTAAACACAGGAAGAGAGAGTGTGGCCTGTCTGCTTTCCCAGACTTTGTTGGACGTTGTGTGCTCTGAGCCTTAAAGCTTCTTTAAGAAAGCCTGTTGTATCTGCTGTAGTGGAGGAGAAAGCTTGGTGTGTAATAGCCCCATTATTGTTGCCTGCAGATGCAGTAAGGAGGCCGTGCCACTGTTGTTTCTACTAACACCTGCTTTTCTCCAGTTTTTGGGATAGTAAGGTAGTCAGGGGAGAGATCTGTTGTTTACTTTGATTTTTTGTTTGATAGGTTAATTAGATTCCCTTAGTCCCAGGTAGCTTACACCTTTTGTTTGTTATTTTGGTTCCTGAAGCATCTTATCATAATTTCTTTTTGAGTTATCATTACTGTTATCAGCTTTATTCTTAACTGCTGTAAAAGAGTCTTTGTAAATAAAAGCTTGAAGAGTTTCCCCGTATGTGTGGCGAGTGCTGGGATTGCAGACAGAACCAACTCTCTCATTTTTGCCCTGTTTTTCATGGGGATACGTTTTCTTTCCTTTTAAACAATATGTTACTTCCCTGCCACCCCTAGACAAAAAGGGAATGTAACAATTAACTACCATTTCTGTATATTTGTACACAAAATCTAAAATTCTACATCTGTAAATTTCATCATAAACTGTACACTTGTACTTAATCTGTACATTCGTTATTTATTTATTTCTACTACTTGTTTATATTGCATTAAATAATATTGTTATATGTAATTTCTACTGTGTAATTCCAAAAGGCACCGAATCCCATGAATGACCCACATAACTTCAATTCAATGTGCAGGTCATTGTCAGACATAGTTTTAAAGTAGCCTGTATTTGTCAGGTATATTGAAAACACAAAACTCAACCACAGCTTCTTTTAGCTGTTATTAAAATCTTACTGAAAACATGACGGTGCAGGGCAAGAAATTACCATTATTTTCCTCAGTTCATGTGAGCTTAACTGATTCATGAACGTTATAATAAAACAACCGTGTCGTTTAGGTGGTTGTAGCTGACGGTTATTTTCACATTCGTAGCTACACCTCTAAAATCCAAGGTTATTTTTGATTGAGAAAAAGACGGAGAAAGTTTGCTGTGAGCGGGTGTTATCCTGTAGGAGGCGCTCTGACGCTCTTCAGTCCGCCGGTAAAACCACTGAAGAAAAAACGAAGACTGCTGCACTGAGGTGTGTATTTGAACTGTTTATGTGATTGTAGATTTTCTGTCTTTAGTGTTTTAAAGAGCTTAAATGAAGCGTTTCCTCACTGTTTATCCTTAATATAGAATTAACCATGATTCTATTGCATAGTTCAACTTGGGTGTTTGTAATAAAATCAGAGTAAACAGATTTACCATTATTGACTACAGCAGCAGCTGTGTTTTAACTGATATTTATTGTAAATCCATAGTTAACAGGTTTAATTTTCAGTACTGGACGTTTAAGGACGCTAATACAAAGAAACTAATACAAAGTGCAATACCATGTTTACAGTTTAGCAGCTAAATTTAAGTGTTAGATGTGTTATGATATTCTTACAGTAACAAACTAAACGTGAACAGACCTAATCACATACATATCTGAAATTAATATTTCTTAATATTCTAAGAAATTACAATCATTTTCTTCATTCTGTGCTCTCGTTCATAATCGTAAACAATCATTTTGGGTTTGATAAGTGTCAGTCGATTATAAATGCATCTTTTAGTAATCATGATGTGTTTGTGTTCAGATGTTGAGCATGAAAGCGCAGATGGATGTGATCTGCTGTAAATCAGTAGGAACTGATCTGTCCATGCTGGATATTGAGGATTTCATCAGTGAAATCTGTCAGCTGAAGAAAGAGGTGGCGTCACTGGAGGCAAAGCTGAGAGAAAGAGGAGACAAACCCAACAGAGAGGTTTGAGCGGCTCATTTCATCCTTCAGCTCAATCAAACCAAAGTTTTGTTAGCTTCTCACTTCTTATGCACATCTCAAATTAAACCAGCAGTATCTAATCTAATCACCAATATAACCACTAGAGATAACTGCTGAGTAATGAGGCTAATATCAACAAGTTGTTCTTTATTTGTGTTTGTCAGGATCTGGAGAAGGTTTCAGTGTGTGTGACTGACGGGACAGAAGCTCAGGATTCAGTCTGGAGATCCAGAGACACACAGGACTCAGAGCTCAGCCTCACTTTACTGTGTTATACTGACGCTCAGGATCATGGATCCGCTGATCAAACCTCTGACTGTAACGCTGGAGAACAGCAGATGCTGCAGACGCCGCTGAAGATGTGCTCCGTCAAACTGGTGGACTGCAGGAACCTGATAGAGAGCAGAGGAGAAAAAAACCACAGCAGAGGAACAACAACAGAGTCATGAGGAGGAGGAGGAGGATCAGAATTATGATGATGATGATGAAGGAAATAATGAGGATGATGGTGATGATGATGACTTTATTCCTTCAGGTATGTTTCTTCCTAGCGAATGATAGTAGGGCTTAAAATCTGGGGGGAAAATTTTGTTCCTAAATCAGCAGGTGCAGACATTACTTACTGTGAACCGACATGTTGAATCAACTGTATCATGAGCTGCATCACAATTTTATTTTGATTAAATTTTCAACCCTAGAAGTTACAGAAAAATATAAATGGATATAATTTTTTTGATAAATGTTTAGGTAATACTGTGGTACCGTTTTGTTCTTATCAGGTGAGAATGACAGTTCAGCTTCTTATGAAGAAACAACCTCAACTTCAAAAGATCAGCTGAAGGTCAAGAGATTTTCCTGCTCCACCTGTGGGAAAACATTGAGCTCAGAGGGACATTTAGTGAGACATGAGAGAACACACACAGAACAGAAAGACTTCACCTGCAAGATATGCAACATCAGCTTTCCTACCTTAGAAGAGAGGAGACTTCATACAAAAGAGCACAGAGTGAAGAAGGAGTTTCGCTGTGAACAGTGCGGGAAGGATTTTTTCACCACTCTTTATAATATGAGAATTCACATGAAGTCACACACTGGCGAAAAGCCTTTCCACTGCAGCGAATGTGACAAGTATTTCAGCACTAAAAGCAGTCTTACTGCTCACAAACGACTCCACATGGATGAAAAGCCTTTCAACTGCAGCAAGTGCGACAAGAATTTCAGCACCAAAGGGAATCTTGATGCTCATATGAGAATCCACACGGGTGAAAAGCCGTACAAGTGCCCTCACTGCGAGAAGAGTTACAACCACAAACCCCATCTGAAGACCCATGTGCGTGTTCACACCAATGAGAGGCCGTACCAGTGCAGCGAATGTGGGAAAACCTTTAAGGACTCAAGTTCTCTAAGATCACACCAAAAAATACACTCTGAGGTGAAACCAGTATCAGTGTTCACACTGTGATAAACGATTCCATCAAAAATATAATTTGATTTATCATGAGAGGATTCACACCGGAGAGAAACCGTACCTGTGCTCCTACTGCGGGAAGAGCTTTTTTGATCAGGGTCAATTCGGGGTCCATCAGAGAGTTCACACTGGAGAAAGACCGTATCACTGCAGCGTTTGTGGGAAGAGTTTCACGCAACAAAATAACTTAGCCATGCATCAGAGGATTCATACAGGAGAAAGACCGTACAAGTGCTCTCAGTGTGACAAGACATTCTCTCGATCAGACGTCCTGAAGACTCATGAGCGAGTTCATACAGGAGAGAAACCTTACCGCTGCTCCATCTGCGGAGAGAGATTCACTTATTTAGGTAGTTTTCAGACCCACCAGAAGAAACACGCTAAAGGACAAACTGCTCCAGAATCATCATAGTGATCTACATCTGCCGGGCTTCCCGCTGTTCCGAGAGGATTGCATCGCGAAAACAAGAGGTGTTGGACTGTGTTTCTACATTAACAAAAGTTGGTGTACAGATGTAACAACGCTGAAGAAGATATGCTGTCCTAATTTAGAGGCACTCTTCATAAACCGTAAATCTTTCTACTCGCTGGGGGAGTTTTATTCTTTCATTGTTGTGAATGTGTACATTACTTCATGTACACACTACAACAGCTGGCTGAACAAATAACTGAAATGGACCAAAAGTACCCAGACTCTCTTTTAACCATTCTTGGGGATATTAAGAAAGCAAATTTCTCCCGTGAGCTGCCAAAATACAGACAGCACGTTACATGTCCCACCAGAGACAGTATTATACTGGACCACTGATACACCACAATAAAGGACAAATCACTCTGTCCTGCGGGCAGCTTTGGGACTCTCTGATCACTGACTAGTTCATCTTATACTGACCTACAGGCAGAAACTGAAATCAGCTAAACCTGTAATAAAGACTGTTAAAAGATGGACTAATGAAGCAGAGCTGGATTTACAAGCCTGCTTCTGTTGTACTGATTGGAGTGTTTTTGAAGCTGCTGCCAAATGAGATCAGAGTGGCTAAAAGTAGCTACTCTGAAAAGCTGAAAAAACAGTTTTCGGCCAACGACCCAGTGTCAGTCTGGACAGGCCTGAGGAACACCACAGTGTGTACTCACCATCCGCCTGATCTGTGGAGAATCAATAAATGGCTGAGGATCTAAATGCATTTTACTGCAGGTTTAAAAACGCAGAGACTCAAACACCACATCCGCTCTGACCTGCCCTTCACAGATTCACCAACACCTCTTGTAAACTGTCTGTGTGGAGGACATCAGCCAGGTCTTCAAAAAACAGAAGATTAGGAAAGCTTCAGGCCCAGACGGTATCTCACCTGCCTGTTTAAAAGTCTGCGCTGACAAACTGATCTCTGGAGCAGTGTGAAGTTCTCTGCTGCTTCAAACGCTCCACTATCATTCCAGTCCCCAAAAAACCCCAAATCACTGGACTAAATGACTACAGACCTGTCGCTCTCAAGTCTGTGGTCATGAAGTCCTTTGAAAGACTGGGGTTGGCCTACCTGAAGAACATCACTGGACCCCTGCTGGGGGGCAAACAGGTCTGTGGATGATGCAACATGGGACTGCATTATATCCTGAAACATCTCGACAGACCTGGGACTTACTCAAGGATCTTATTTGTGGCCTTCAATACCATCATGCCTGATCTTCTCACAGCCAAACTGACCCACCACTCCATGCCCAACTCAATCTGTCAGTGGATCACCAGCTTTCTGATAGCCAGGCAACAGCACCATCAGCACTGGTGCTCCTCTCCCGACTGCTCTTCTCCCGACTGCTCTTCTCCTTGTATACGAACGACTGCAGTGCAAAAGACCCGTCTGTCAAGCTTCTGAAATTTGCAGATGACACAACAGTCACCTGCCTTATACAAAACGGTGAGGAGTCTGCTTATACACTGGAGGTTGAACAGCTGGCTGTCTGGTGCAGTCACAACAACCTGGAGCTGAACATGCTCAAAACAGTGGAGATGATAGTGGACTTCAGGAGAAACAGCCCAGCACTCCCTCCACTCACCATCATGAACAGCACTGTGGCAGCAGTGGAGTCATTCAGGTTCCTGGGCACCACCATCTCTCAGGACCTGAAGTGGGACAATCACATTAGCCGCGTTTCCACTGTCGGGCCAAAGGCGGGTGTGCTAGTGATTGTCAGGGCTAGTCGCACATCCACTGTCATATGATGTTAAATGTTTCATTTTTACTTCTAAAATGTTTGTTACATGAGTTTAAATGTAGGCAATGTTGTATACATGTTAAAACAGTATAAAATATGCTGCATTGCTGTACCCATCGACAATAAAGGCCAATGTCATGTATACCTGTGGTTGTGTGGGGTATTTTACAAAGGTTTAGAGAAAATTAAAAGTTAATATTACTCATACTATAAAAGTTTATATTTTAATAAATAAAACAAATAAAAACAGTATTTACTCATAAATATTGGTTTTTAAATATTTTGACCCAGTTACTGAAAACATGGCAATAGCCTACAGGGCAAGAAATTAGCATTATTTTCCTTAGTTCATGTGAGCTGAACTGATTCATAAATGCAGTAAAACACGACACGTACGGTAAAGTTACACTTTGAAATAAATAATGGTGGAGTGAGCGTGACAAGTACAAAAATAACAGCTAAAAACTTCTCATCACCACCTCATTGAGTTTAAAAAAAAAAACAACCGTGTCGATTAGGTGGTTGTAGCTGACGGTTATTTTCACATTCGTAGCTACAACTCTGGAGTTCAAGGTTATTTTTGATTTAGAAAAAGACGGAGAAAGTTTGCTGTGTTATCCTGTAGGAGGCGCTCTGACGCTCTTCAGTCCGCCGGTTAAACCACTGAAGAAAAAACGAAGACTGCTGCACTGAGGTGTGTATTTGAACTGTTTATGTGACTTTAGTGTTTTAAAGAGCTTAAATGAAGCGTTTCCTCACTGTTTATCCTTAATATAGAATTAACCATGATTCTATTGCATAGTTCAACTTAGGGTGTTTGTAATAAAATCATAGTAAACAGATTTACCATTATTGACTACAGCAGCAGCAGCTGTGTTTTAACTGATATTTATTGTAAAACTATAGTTAACATGTTTAATTTTCAATGCTGGACATTCATTTTATTAAAACAGCAGCTACATTTAAATGTTAGATTTGTTATGATATTCTTACAATAACAAAACTAAACATAAACTGACCTAATCATGTTCATTTATATCTGTAATTAATATGTCTTGATATTCTAAGAAATTACAATCATTTTCTTCATTCTGTGCTCTCGTTCATAATTGTAAACAATCATTTTGAGTTCGATAAGTGTCAGTCGATTATAAATGCATCTTTTAGTAATCATGATGTGTTTGTGTTCAGATGTTGAACATGAAAGCACAGATGGATGTGATCTGCTGTAAATCAGTAGGAACTGATCTGTCCATGCTGGATATTGAGGATTTCATCAGTGAAATCTGTCAGCTGAAGAAAGAGGTGGCGTCACTGGAGGCAAAGCTGAGAGAAAGAGGAGACAAACCCAACAGAGAGGTTTGAGCGGCTCATTTCATCCTTCAGCTCAATCAAACCAAAGTTTTGTTAGCTTCTCACTTCTTATGCACATCTCAAATTAAACCAACAGTATCTAATCTAATCACCAATATAACCACTAGAGATAACTGCTGAGTAATGAGTCTAATATCAACAGGTTGTTGTTTATTTGTGTTTGTCAGGATCTGGAGAAGGTTTCAGTGTGTGTGACTGACGGGACAGAAGCTCAGGATTCAGTCTGGAGATCCAGAGACACACAGGACTCAGAGCTCAGCCTCACTTTACTGTGTTATACTGACGCTCAGGATCATGGATCCGCTGATCAAACCTCTGACTGTAACGCTGGAGAACAGCAGATGCTGCAGACGCCGCTGAAGATGTGCTCCGTCAAACTGGTGGACTGCAGGAACCTGATAGAGAGCAGAGGAGAAAAAACCACAGCAGAGGAACAACAACAGAGACATGAGGATGATGAAGGGAATGAGATGTAAGAATAATAGAAATGATGACGATGATGACTTCATTCCTTCAGGTATTTTTCTTCTTTTTATGATCTCTTGTTATGGCAAATGATAGTAGGACTGAACAATTTGGGAAAAATTATTTACTGTGAACCGACGTGTTGAAAACACTGTATCATGAGCTGCATCACAATTTCTATTTTATTTGATTCATTTTTTTCTGCCCTAGAAGTAGACAAATATAGACAGATATTACAGAATTTTTATATGATGATAAGTGAATGATTCAATAAAGTGGACCTATAATGCCCCTTTTCACAAGATGTAATATAAGTCTCTGGTGTCCCCAGAATATGTCTGTGAAGTTTCAGCTCAAAATACCCCACAGATCATTTATTATAGCTTGTCAAATTTGCCCCTATTTGGGTGTGAGCAAAAACACACCGTTTTTGTGTGTGTCCCTTTAAATGCAAATGAGCTGCTGCTCCCGCCCCCTTTCCAGAAGAGGGCGGAGCTTTAACAGCTCATGCTTCGGTCGCTCAACAACAACAAAGCTGGAGAATCTCACGCAGCCAAAATGAGGATTGTCAGTAACGGTGTTCAGCCTTACATTGTTCAAACCGGAGTCGACACTGATGGAGAGACTCAGGAAGAAGTTACAACTTTTAGACGTTTCTGAATGGTTAGTGGATAAATTTATGTAGTTGCTGTGGAGTTGATTCAACTCATCCACTAGCATGTGCGTCATGTTAATCTTTTGTGCAAATCCAACATTGAATTGATCCTTGTTTGTGAAGCAGTTCGGTGTAAATTGACATCACATTAGTAGTCTAAGCTGTTTTGAGGGTGAGTCATAAGTAACACCGATACATTTCTGTCAAACACAACTTCTGTTTGTGCTAGCATGAAGCAATAGAGTGTATGGAGGCTAAGGGAAAGCACATGGAAAGTGGATCTGCCTGAACCGAAGAAACACATTGCATTACTTAAAAATACTTACATTTTCTTCATCTGCAGCTTTGCCTCGCTTGTGAAAACAAAATGGCGGCGCCGTGGGTGGAAACGTGCAGATTAAGGGGCGGTAATGTTTAAATAAGATCCCCTTCCTATGACACTAGGGGAGCGAAATCTGAGCAGCTCGTTTTTTCACATGCTTGCAGAGAAAGGCTTGCCAAAACAAAGTTACTGGGTTGTCCTTTTTCACGTTTTCTGGGTTGGTAGATGCACCGGGGGCACGATTATAACATGGAAAAATTCAGATTTTCATCATACGTCTAACTCTTTAATCCGATTTCGCATTTCTGTTTGCGATCAGATCATTTTAAGCCGTTAAACTCCCGGAAAGTTTTAAGTTCAATGATCCAGTAACCAAATGCATTCAAACAATCAGTCCAAAACAGCGTTAATGTAAAGAAAACCAGGCTTATTACATCAGAGACGGCAGAGAGAATAGAGATTTGCGTTATGTTTTCAGTTAATCATTCATTCCAGTGTCTGTTTCACTATAAAACACAAACTCTGTCATATTCTGTGATCGTTTCTGAGGAGTGCGAGCCCTCATGCATCACGCTGTGTGAAATACAGACTGAATGGCCAAATGATACGCAGTAGCCGAGATGATTTCTTGTCTGGATAAAGCAAACCAGCATCCCACTAGTAAAGTTTTGATGAATGAGGATTGCGATCAAGGTAAAGACGATTGCGATGACATACTGGAGTTGTACAGTAAGCATGCGCGACTCTGTATTGCAACTTGACTTGTTGCACTGTACATACTATACACTGTGGATGCTGAAAAGTTTTTCTCCATGGGTGCTTTGGTGTGCATAAATTTATGAATTAAATGGACTCATATCATTTGGTTATTTGGTGTTCTTTTGGAGTCTCCAAGTGTCCTTTTTTGGAAAGACACCTACATTTACTTTCAAAAAAGAGTTTTGTGTATTGATGCTTTACTTTGCTGGAAAAGATAAATAATGTGTACTTACTTTCATACTAGTTTTAAGTAATATCTTAGTACCATTTTGTTCTTTTCAGATGTGAATGGCGGTTCATCATCTAATGGAGAAACTACCTTAACATCAGAGTTCATCAGTTTTCCTGCCTTAGAAGAGAGGAGACTTCATACAAAAGAGCACAGCGTGAAGAAAGAGTTTCACTGCGAACAGTGTGGGAAAGATTATTTCACTTCTACGAGTTCATATAAAGCTCATATAAAGACACACAGCGAAAAGACTTTCCACTGCAGCGAGTGCAACAAGTATTACAGGAGCAAACAAATTCTTATTGCTCATAAGCGAATCCACACGGGTGAAAAGCCGTACAAGTGCCCTCACTGCGAGAAGAGCTTCAACCACAAACCCCATCTGCAGAAACATGTGTGTGTTCACACCAATGAGAGGCCGTACCAGTGCAGCGAATGTGGGAAAACCTTTACAAGCTCAGGCTGTCTAAAGTCACACCAAAAAATACACTCTGAAGAGAAACAGTATCAGTGTTCATACTGTGATAAACGATTCCATTACAAATCTAACTTGATTTGTCATGAGAGGATTCACACCAGAGAGAAACCGTACCTGTGCTCCTACTGCGAGAAGAGCTTTTCTTATCAACATCATTTCAGAGTTCATCAGAGAGTTCACACTGGAGAAAGACCGTATCACTGTAGTGATTGTGGGAAGAGTTTCAGAAAACATGGTTCCTTACAAAATCACCAGCGGATTCATACAGGAGAAAGACTGTTCAAGTGTTCTCAGTGTGACAAGACTTTCGCTCGATCAGACGTCCTGAAGACTCATGAGCGAGTTCATACAGGAGAGAAACCTTAACGCTGCTTCATCTGCGGAGAGAGATTCACTTATTTAGGTAGTTTTCAGACCCACCAGAAGAAACACGGTGAAGAACAAACTGCTCCAGAATCATCATAGTGATCTTTCATCTATAAGACTCATTCAGCTCATCCTGAAACTGTACATTGAGATCTTTCTGCCAGTAGGGGGCAGTGTCGCATTGAGCCTTCATGTGATTTGGGAGAGTAGAGATGGACTGAACTGAATGCTGTGGATGTAGTCATGTTTAACAGAGCAGAGCAATGATTGTATCTTAAACTTGACAGAACAATTAAAAAGCCTCAAAATAAAAAGTATATATGCTAAAGTATATATGTAATATCATTGCGCCTGCTGCAGCCATGGTACGACAGCAAAGTTCCTTGATCATTACGCCGGAATGACAGTATAGTTCCTAGCCATATTGGCCTAGAAAATCACAACTTTTCATTTTCCGTCGGTCTTAGTACACGATGTAACTACAGAAGAGTCAAGTTTTAAATAGGAAAAATATTTAAACTCTTTGGTCATTTTTGAGCGAGATGCTAACGGTCTAATCAGATTCAATGAACTATGCTAAGCTATGCTAAAAGTGGTACCGCCAGACCCGGAGATCGGCTGAATGGATTCGAAAACGGTAAAACTCAACTGTTTAACTCTAGGGGAGTTGGAAAATGAGCCTATTTTCAAAAAAAGTGGAGTGTTCCTTTAAAGAGATGCATTTTTAGTCTAGATTTAAACTGACGGAGTGTGTCTGCTTCCCGAACAATGCTAGGAAGATTGTTGCAGAGTTTAGGTGCTAAATAGGAGAAGGATCTACCGCCTGTGGTTGATTTTGATATTCTAGGTATTATCAGCTGGCCTGAATTCTGAGATCACAATAGACATGAAGGACTAGTTTAGGGAATTCTTCCTCTCCTAAAGCAGCGAATGAATTGAATTTTCCCTCAGGGATACTACAGTGCACTGTCTGACGCGATACTGTAGTACAGGGGTTTTCAACCTTTTTTGACAACACACGCCCCCTACGTTTATCTAATTTCAGCTTACTGACTTTAGAGTCACGGCTGAGCTTGTTTTTCGGCACCCCCCACAGGTTAAAAACCCCTGCTGTAGTAGACGGTTGCATGGTTATAATGTTCTAATATTATCAATCTTGCAAGTAAAGAAGTTCATAAAGTCATTACTGCTGTGCTGTTTGGAAATGTCAGAAGTTAAAGCTTTAATTAATTTAGCCTCTGTATCAAATAAATACCTAGGGTTGTGTTTGTTTTCCTCTAAGAGATTTTAAATAAGTAGATCTAGCAGTATTTTAAGCCTTTCTGTATGCAATAATTATTTCTTTCCATGAAATGCGAAAAACCTCTAGTTTTGTTTTCTTCCAGCTGTGCTCCATTTTTCTGGCAGCTCTCTTAAGGGCCCGAGTGTGTTCGTTGTACCACCGTTGGATTAGTTTCCTTGATCTTCTTTAAGCACAAAGGAGCAACTGAGTCTAATGTGCTGGAAAAGAGAGTCAATAGTTTCTGTTGCAACATCAAGTTCTTCTGAGCTATCTGGTATGCTGAGGAAATGAAACTGATCAGGAAGATTATTTATAAAGTAATCTTTAGTGGTAGAAGTGATAGTTCTACCATATTTTTGGCAGAGAGGCGGTTTTGCAGCCTTGGCTAAATGTAGTATACACAAGAATAGATAACGATCTGAGATGTCGTCACTCTGCTGCAGAATTTCAACGCCATCATTTTCGATTCCATGTGACAATATTAGATCTAAAGTATAATTATGACTATGTGTGGGTCCTGACACACGTTGTCTAACACCAATAGTTACTGGCAGTTGCACCATATTTTCATTGATGGATGGGTTTCATTTAATCAAGAACATGGCTTTCCTTTCACACTGTTAATTACATTTCATCACTGTTCTTCCAGAGCATTTGTGCCACCATGTAAGGTACAATATTTTCTAGGTAGAAATGAAACCTCTCGGTGTGAAAGTGTGGGGGTTTTATTGTGGCAAGTAGTTCAAATTCACTGTAACGTGCAGATCAGTGTGTGATATAGAATCAAAGTGTATGTTTATGGGATATTTGGCATATTGACCTCATGGGAACACCAAACTCAGCCACAGCTTCTTTTAGCAATTATTAAATATTTACTTAAAAAACAACAACAACAAAAAACATGGCAGTACCACATAAAGGAATGAAATTGCTGCTTATTTCCCTCGGATTACAAATCTGAACCGATTGGTGGAAATGCAATAATACACAATGTGCACAGTAACATTACATTCGGAAATCACGTATAATAGTGGACAGAGCATGACAAAATTACAGCCAAAAACTTAATAAAACAAAATAATATCCATGGAAAATGTAAAATAAAACATTTGTTTCTATCAAATATCATCATTACACATACAATAGGTAGCTTAAAAAAACTACCTGTGTTGCAGAAGCAAGAGATTTAAAACTTTTGTATTAGCTTAATCTTCTTACAAAATCACTGTTCTTAAAATGGAGCACTAAAGCCCAAAGTATGAGTTAGTTTTGACGCAAACGCCTTTCAGATTATATGAAGCTTGATTGTGTACGCTATTTTTACCCAGATGTTATAACCCATTAAAAAGTCTTTAAACTATAGAGATGGGGGAATCTCAGAAACGCTTGTCAACGCTAGCGTCTGTTGTTGTTGCGTCTCTTGTGTTTCCTTTTCAAATGTGGACCAACTAATTAGCTAAACAAATTCAAAGCGTGAAGCAAATTCATGCTTGAGCTTAAATCTCTATGGACTAGTATTTCTTCGATTTTGAAGAGGATGAGGAGTTAAGCCTTTTTTGTGACATTAACTAAGACCTGCTCTGTGCAATGCAACGTCGGCTCTGTTTAAATAGCTTCATGAATCTAAAGTACCTCATCTGTTTCCCACATAAATAGAGGCCAAATTTCTCAACAGCTTAAAGACGTAAAGTGGCGTGTAAGTGCAGATCACATAGACCTGCGTCTGTGATTAATTACAGATTAAAGCTTCAGAGAACAGAGGTGTCTTAGAGAAATTACCTTTTCTTAAGGCAGACTGGAGACTAGTTCTTCAAATATCATGTTCACAAACAACTTTTCTTATATAAGCAAATAAAAGCTGCCTTTTGCATGTAAAGGTAAGACATTTTCCACTAAAAGTACGACAAAGAACAGCTAAAGTTTCTCCAGAGTTCACTAGAGGAAGAAATCAGACCTACACATGTTTTTAGCTGATATGTATCAAATCCGCCTCCAGTGACATATGCGTCATGTGACGAGCCTACACCTGACATACTCTTGCTTAACAGACAGAAAGAAAGCAGTTTAAGATCTTCTCAATGGAAAGCTGTCCCATGTGCTCTGTGAGAAGTTGGGCTTCCATGTGTCTTTAAAGGTCAAACATCTATGAAGATCCTCCAGGACACGACAGCTGCTCTATATCTTTGACTCTCCTGTGGTCTGATCGCTCCGTAGAGGTCGCTGTAAAGGTCAGAGGACACATTTAGAAGATGAACCACAATCCAGTGATCATCACACAACATATATTGATAAATATATTTATCAAAATGCTCCTCTCTAGAGTTATTTTTTCTAGCTGACAATACGAGGAAGAGATGATCGGTTCACGTCA
The DNA here is from genome assembly GCF_019924925.1 of Ctenopharyngodon idella. Lineage (NCBI taxonomy): Eukaryota > Metazoa > Chordata > Actinopteri > Cypriniformes > Xenocyprididae > Ctenopharyngodon > Ctenopharyngodon idella. Next base: position 3,091,118 of record NC_067220.1, read on the forward strand.
CCATTTTGGTCACTGATTTCAGCCCTCCAAAAACATTTCAACTGATTATTTTTGATGGCTGAAATTTTGGTGCATAAGCAAATACCAATAACATCATAAGGACATTATGAGAATGCTGTTCGCAGAATGTTTTCTCTCGACGTTACAGTACCAAATATTAATAATGTTATGATAACATTAATGAAAATATTTTATAAACAATTTATTCTAACATTTACATAACCTTCAGAAAAGATGCAAATTTACCTGACTGTTGCTGGACAGATTGGTGCTGAATTCTGAATATTTCTTCTCCTTATGTGAGCAGATCCTACTAATCAGCTTGCAATACTCCTCTCTGACCTGAAGCGGGCGAAACAAAACATGTTAAAAACACAATGATAACCAGAATACAGTCAAATGCTTTATGCAGGGAGTGAAGAGTCTGTCTGTTTGACTAAGGCCCTGTTTACACCTGGTATTAAGATGCGTAGTGTAGACGCTCATGTGGTTTAATGTTTTCAAACAGCTGCAAAAGATTGTCTACTGACCTAACGCGTGAACATGGGAAGCGCTCTAGCCAGATGGGATTTAAACTTTGTCAGCTGAAGACCAAAGTTTGGTTTGAAGATGAAAAACATACCAAGCACAATGTTTTCGCACCGTTCCTGATATCTTAACATTGTTCGGCTAGTTTCGCGGCTCATCAGAGCAAAACAAAAGCTGATGCTCTCTGTATGTGTTTCCGTCGTTTCCGTTCATATGTAAATTGCGTGACCTTATTTTGTCCATTAGATCGAAATATCTGACAAGACACCCATATACTTACACACCCATAGACCCTCCCCTCGAAGAAATCGGGACAGAAGTGGTTGAAAGTGGACACAAGAGACGGATTAAAACACCAGGTCTAAACGGGAATGTGTCTCGCTCGTCTACTTGTGATTCGATCAACCAAATATCAGGTGTAAACAGGGCCTTAGAGTTGATGAAATCTTTCAAATTTAGTAGAATCCAGACCATATTGTGTTTTCCTTTTTTGGGGCATGCCCATTTGTGTGTGTGTTTAAGTACCGGTTTGGAGAGCAGGCAGTGCATAATGAAGATGAGCGCCCCCTGGAGGCTGTTGAGGATGGTGAAGAGGTACAATAAAACCTGAGTTCCTTCATGCTGGAAGAGGAAACAGCCAAAAACCCACATCCCTCCAAGAACACACAACTGAGCCACTGCGGTCACCGTGAAACCCCTGAAAGTCACCAGAAATGCATTAGAACTTGACCGAATCTATTTTGGGCTTAAAGACACCCATTTACTCAACCTCGCGGTGTTACAAACCCACAAGACTTTCAAACTCATCTCTTCATGAACGTTTTGAGTTTTAGCTGAATAGACTTCCAGTGGAAGGATAGAAAGATCTCAGGTTTCATTAAAAGATCTTCATTTGTGTTCTGAAGGTGAACGAAAGTCTCACTTGTTTGGAATGACATGAGGGCGAGTTATTAATGACATTTTGGGTAAACGATCCCTTTAAGACATAAACGCACACACCTGATGTTGCGGAGATTGGAGAGGTCCGGGTTGAGGCTGGAGAACTTCTCGGCCAGTTTCCACACGGTGATGACGAAAACAAAGCTGTTGAGGACGACGATGATGCAGACGGGCGCGAAGAAACTCCACATAAATTCAAGAGAGAGCCAACAGCTGGAGCACAAACACATAAAATTACCATCAAAACAGCTGGAAAGCAATCGCTCACATGAATACTATAAACGCACAAACAGCGCTCACTGTCGATCAGTGCCGTATCCCCGCGGATAAGAGATGGCAGAGATAATGACGATGGCAAGAGGGACTCCATATCCCACAGCATACATATAGAGATGTTTTAATGTGGTGTGAAACACCAGCACAACCATCCGGTAGAGCTGAACCCCCTCCAGCAGCATCCAGCAGAACGCAGACAAGAAGAAGAAATGAAGCAGGCCGGCCACAATCGCACACGCTACCTGAGAGATAAACAGAGAGAGAAAACACAGTCAACATTGGTTCTTGTCATTAAAGTCTAACTTTTGGACTTCAAGGACCCCATATACAGAAGATATAAGACACACACCCTGTTGTGAGTGCTGGAGATCCCACAGAGGAAGACGAGGTCTGCGATGAAGAGGCACACGCACAGGTGAAGATGAATGCTGTTTCGGGTTCCTTGGATTGAGCGGCAGAACCGGAACGTCAGGATACAGAGAAATAAACAGACCAGAGACAGAACTAAACCCACACGTGTGATCAACACCAGCTCAAACGTGTCCTGGAGGAGAGACAGAGGAAAAATTTGATCTACAATCTGAATTAAATATGTATAATCTCAGATTTCTGTGTCACAGATGTACCTGTACGGGATAAAGGGCCATCAGCACAGCGAAGCTACTGAGATGAGAGCAGGAACAGCCTGTATGAGTGCTGTTAGACCACGCCCTCTCACAGCCCCGCCCAGACCACACCCCCTCAGCCTCATTCCAGAACACACAGGAGTAAACCACGCTCCCAGATTCCGCTCTCTCCTGAAGAAATGAGAAGAAGAGTATGATTGACAGAAAAGGGGAAAGTCTGATCATCTGCATGAGCAGCTGTTCTCACCTCTCTTTATAACTAGCTTAAACAGAAGAAATTCTTTGGTCTTCCGGCTCCACCACAAAGACTATTATTGTCAACCAGCTACTCTATTTAAACCTATAACGTTTTTGAAACTACTGACCATTTTTAGAAACATTGGTTTTAGAAAAGTGAGTGCAGTTCTGTATTAAAGAAAACCCTCTGTGTGTGTGTGTTTGAATTTACAAGTTTGACAAGACATCCAGACATTTCAGAAAGGCATCCAGTTTTTAGATATCTTGCAGGCATCTGTCTAGCCACACCCAAGCAACCATTTAGAGCACTCCAGCAACGATATATAGAAAACATAAAAAAAGCCGTATCTCGGCACAAGAACAGAACAATTTAGTAACATAGGATTGGGCTTTATTGGCTTGATTAGCAATGCCCTAGCAACCACATAGCAACACCTTATTATTATCAGTGTAACAGTGAAAACGAAAACACCATGCTTCCTAATGAAATCTCTAAAGGGTAGCATGTACAGCGTGAAAAGCAACGGTCCTAGTACTGAGCCTTGTGGTACTCCATACTGAACTTGTGATCGATATATGACACCTCTTCATTTAATGTTACAAATTGATAACTGCTACAAACTGATAACTAAATGAAACCATTTCGTTTGTGAGTGTGTCTCCAGTGAGGTGCTGGTTGGTGTTTATGAGTGAGCAGATATGTCGGCATCTTCACCTCCGTGTGCGTAAAGACGAGCGTCACCGGCTCAGGCAGTTGTTTGGTTTCTGGATTACTGACGACGGCTGTCGCCACCTTTGAGTTAAGCTGATAAGTGACATGTTTCTTCTTCACATCAGATCTCTCTCTGCTCTCCTGCTCCTGTGATGTTCTGCTGATCTTGTGGAACTGATGGCTGGATGAGTCCAGATCTTTATAACTGACCAGCGCCACAAATGCAAAACCTACAGGAAAACAACATTAACATCTGGTCATGAATGTGCTGGTGCTTTCATACGTACATGAATGTGCATGTGTGTGTTTGTACCTGGATATGATTTCCCTACAACTGTTTCCCAGCTGGTGTTGAAGAGGGCGGAGTCTGTGCTCAGAATGACACTCCCAGTGGGCGGAGTCTGATTCCGTGTGACTGCAACCTCAGCGACTGTGATTCACATGATCATACAGAACAACTGCTTTCAGCACTTTCAGTACTCAGTATCTCTTTCATTGTACACATATTTTAAACACATTCAGAAACACATTGAGATGATGTTTGTGTCTCACAGGTGTTGTGCGTCTCCATCCTGGTCACAGGCTCTTTAAGCTGAGGTCCGATCAGACGCATGCTGTTCTCCACCGTGTCCAGAAACTGACTCAACGTCTCACCATCAGTGATGTTTCCATCCAACAGCAGCTCGTCGGTGGAGGTGAACAGGTTCTGGAGTCAAACACAGTGAAACTGAGAGGAATATTCCAGGTCAAGCAGCTCTATCATGGAAAAAAATTTCAACACAACAAATGCAGAAGAAACAAGAGGAAGCTGCGGTTTCACCTCCAGTAACTCTTCGCCGGCTTGACGGCCTCCATCTGGACCACTCAGAGACTCACAGCTCTTCCTCAACTGCGTCAGTAAATGCTTCAACTAGAAGAACACGCACAGATTATTCTCCATCTGATAAAATACTAATGAAAATAATCACAAGGAGACAGACGTTCTACCTTTTCCTCCATATCAGCCTCTATTTTAAACTCGTCACAGTTCATCTCTGCGCACAACAACACAACACGATTAATATTTTATTTAGCACATATATTTTTTAAACAGTGCTCTCTTCTTGAACACTCACTGATGCATTTTGACGGGTCATTGCCGTAGTTACTGTAACCCTGGTGACATTTGCATCTATAGCTGCCTGGTCGATTGATGCATTCAGCGTTTGTGCCGCAAATACCTGGATCATTACATTCATTGATGTCTGTGAGAGAGAGAGAAGACTGTCAGTCACATGAATGCAGATTCAGTTGATAATATATTTTTGTTTAATAATATTGCTATGTTTTTTGATGTCATGACAGCAGACACACACAGCACGTTATGATGTTGATGTGATCGGCACTCAAACACTGTTGTAAGTATCATTAGCAGCAACACACTGACGTTTACCTTCACAGGTGCCGTTCTCAAGTTTATGAAACCCTGGATAACAGGTGCAGAAGAAACTGCCAGGTGTGTTAATGCAACTGCTGTGAACTGCACATACTGAGGACAAACACTCATCCACATCTGCAGCACACACACACACAGAGACGAGGGTTTCATTTAGACACAAGCACAAGTTCACACATACAGAAGTGAGATGTTAGAGGTTAGAGACACAATGACAGCTGTTTTATCAGGAAACAAAAATAAGCTTCACGTGGAAACACCTCAAATAACTTAATCAACTGCTGTAACATTAAAATAAATAGCAAGTCGTCCTAATTGTGTAACATATTTACTGTGCACAGTATCCAAAGTTACTGTTTGCATGGGAAACCCAAATAAACACAATACATTTGTAAAGATGCACCAAAAACATCAAAGCACATGGCAAGAGACACTTAATGTCACAATGAAACTCAACTTAATCCATTTCCGATGTGACAAATGACCGAAAAGTGATGTCAGCCTTTATATTATGAAATTTCCATGTTATGCAAATGTTTTAATGTTTTCCTAGATGATAAATGAACCGTACCTTTATGCAAAGTCATAGTGAAATCATGTGGCGAGGTCGCATACTACAGTCTCACAGCGTACAGTATGCTAATATTTCATTCTACATCATTAATATAGTACTGAGCTGGTGAATATAACTGATTCTGTGATCGTCAGCTTTCCTGTGAATGTTTCAGTGTTTCATGTTTCGTTAAATGATATGCTTAAAAATGATAAATGCATCACATGGATCTTGTATGGTTATGATCAGGGCCAGAAATTAACAAGTGCTTGAACTAAATTTACAAAAAATCCTCTGTTTTTAACTGTCAGTTTTATCTAGCTATGGGTTTAAACACAGTCCCTGTTAACAGAAATATGTTCTGAGAATGTTTTGTTAATGCTCCCATTTCTGATTGTTCTCTGAAAGTTCCAGTTTTTTAAATGTTTAAAAAAGGTTACAGAAACATTCCATTTGATCATTTTGCAAACATTATGTGAACGTTACTTTTCAATGTTCTCTGAACGTTCCGAAACAAGTAAAATTTAAAAAAATGTTACATCTAACCATTTCACGTAAAATAGTTCCATGAACGATGAATAGGTAATGTTTTTGTGCTAACATTTTGAGAACATTAGATTAGATAACTTTGAATGAATGTTTTATTAGCGTTACTGGTAGTGGTTCAAACGGATCACAAAACTCACGGTTTGGATCATATCACGGTTAAGTCGCAATTAATTCGGATCAGCACAAAAAAAAAAAAAAAAAAATTGGGGGTTGGGGGGTAACTTTGCATTTATTACTTAGCCCACTTTAACTACTCCAGTACCACAGCAGAAACTACTAGCCTAACTAATACATTATTAAAGGCAAGTGAACAGACTGTAAAAAGAACAAATACTGTACACTAATTACAAGCATAGATAAATACATCATAAAGTTACAAATAAAGTATAAGGTCTAACTGTAGTATTAATTTTCGTGTACAGAAATGTAATAATTAAATGTAAAATGACACTGTATAAATTTAATATAGATTAATCTTTTTTAAAGCTTTGTTTTGTTGTTTGATTTACATGACGGACAACAGCAGGTATTTATAGGTTGCTGTCACTTTAAGAGTAAGACTCCATGCACGCGCACATCAGATAGATACACATCCGAATTCTCACCTCGTTCAATTAAGACATAACAGAATGTGTTTACGAGAATACTTGCCGAGAGGGGTATTTTGACTGACATAATGCGTGTATGTGTCCATCCAAGTGCATTGAGGACGCGAAAGAGAAATCAATTTGGAGTTTGCGAGCTATCTGAAACGCGTCTGGAAGGCAAATATTGACACTTTATTAAAAAAAGGTAATTTCTTGATGTCCTTTGGTTTGATTGGCAGTCAATAAAAAGCAAAACGAGTGAAGACGCTCACCTGCACATGGTGAGTCTGTTCTTCCAGAATCATAATATCCTTGATGACACGAGCAATTGTAGGATCCAATGGTGTTCACACACACCATATCACCTGAGCATACAAATGTCTTCTCAAAACACTCATTGATATCTGTTGGGGGAAGCAGTTGGTATTAATTGTAGTTCAGTATAGATTAATTTTAATATTAATTATAGTAAGTATAGATTAATTGGTAACACTTTACAATAAGGTTCATTAGTTAACATGAACTAATAATAAACTGTGCTTATACAGCATTTATTAACCTTTGTTAATGTTAACGTCAACATTTACTAATAATACATTATTAAAATCTTGTTAACATTAGTTAATGCACTGTGAACTAACATGAACAAACAATGAACAACTGTATTTTAATTAACTAACATTAATAAAGATTAGTAAATACAGTAACAAATGTATTGCTCATGGTTAGTTCATGTTAGTTAATACATTAATGTTTAACTAATGAACCTTATTGTAAAGTAGTGGACTCTTTTATCCCATAATCCCCTCTCGTACCCTCACACTGTCCTGTTGTTGCTGTGAAATTGGGTGTTTGTGATTGAAATCCTTTATTACAGGTGCAGTAGTAACTCCCATGTGTATTGAAACACTGAGCGTTATCACCACACAGACTCGGACTCACACACTCATCTTCATCTGTAAAGGAGACAGGAATCAAGAAAGAAACGTCATTAAAAACTACAGTTACACTAATTCCCTCTTTTGAATCACATACAGAGCATTAACAGTCTATTATGCACATTATGACAAAAACACATTGTATTAAAAAACACAGAGTGTTCATTACCAACACAGGTCTTGTTTATTTTTTTGAATCCATCCTCACATTCACGAGACTCACTACACAGCAGGAAGAAACCTGATGAAGATAAAGAAAAACAAAACAAAATTTATTTTTGCACATTCATTAATATATCCATTAATACATCCATCCATCTGAAAAACTCTTCTGTTAGGTCAAATAAAAAATTTTAATGAAGTTTTTATTAGAATTAATTGCTTTAAGCAACTAGACTGTGTTATATTATGTATTACGAAATTAATTCGGTAGTTTTCTGGATGTTAAAATACTTTATCATATCCCATCATAATATGCTAATTCAACTATATCGAAACCCCCATTGAGACTCTGTGCTGCTAAAAACAGGCCTCCAGACAAAAAATTCATTAAGGCGCCATTGGCTCCTATAGGGGGAAAAAACGGGCGCCAAAAATGTTTTAAGAGCCACACAACAATGAACTTAAATTTTTAAATCACCTACTTTTAGTCATCCTGTTGTTTATATATCTCACCTTTACAGTTTCAGCATTTTCATCTTGTGATTTTTCTGGGAAATGAATGTCGCTATTTTCACTTAATACTATTATAGATTTTTGTTAATATTTTGAATCTGATCCTGCTTTCATTTTTCGTTAAGTTAACTATAATAACCCTGATGCTAGTAAATTTTTATATTGAATAATGTCAAATAATGTTCTTAGTCTTTCCTTACTGAAGCTACAACAGTTTACTTTGAATCAAATGAAAATAAATATAAAAATATATTAAATTTAGTTTGTGTAACCAAATAACAAACCGGGGAAATTGATATACATACTACTTGACTTTGATTAATGAACAGGCCGAAATATAGCAGGACTCTTATTTTGAAATGTCTGTGCTTTACTTTTGCTGCTCATTCAAGTTCAGATGAGGAAGATAAAAAAAATTACATTGTTACAACCATTTACAACACATTACAATATAAATAATATAAAGTAAACTTACTAAATTAGTTCATATTAAGCAATCGGTTGACAAATGTGTGCTAATGATTGATTGTGAGCTGCTCTGAACTGAAGTTCTGTTGCGAGAGCCTTAAGAACGTGCAACAGCGCCATCTTTTGACTTAAAAAAATGCAGCGCTCACATTTATTTAAGGAAATAAATCACATAAAGGACTATCGCGATTTGTTTTTCCATCCAAAAAATATAAGACGCCTTAAAATGATCATTAAAGGTCCCATGACATGCTGCTTTTTGGATGCTTTTATATAGGCCTAAGTGGTCCCTAGTACTGTATCTGAAGTCTCTTTCCCGAAATTCAGCCTTGGTGCAGAATTTTAGCCACTACAAGCCAGTCCCACAATGAGCTTTCCTTAGGACGTGCCATTTCTGTGTCTGTAGCTTTAAATGCTAATGAGGAGGAGAGAGGCGGGGCAAGGTGGAGGGTGGGTGTGGCCTTAACCAGCTTGCGGCCACGGTGCCATGCGCTAATGTTGACAGTGGATGTATCGCAATGGCTCGTAGACACGCAGTCCTTCAAGCTTTTCAGTTTGACCCAGAATCTGATCCAGATGGAGAAGATATGACGTATGACGACATATAGGGAAGATTCCAGATTGGCCCATCTGAGCTTTCATTTTCGAAGCAGGATACCCAGTGCTCGGTTTACACCTATCGCCTTTTCTAGCCACTGGGGGACCATAGGCAGGCTAGGGGAACTCGTATTAATGGTCAAAAACCTCATAAAGTGAGGGACCTTTAATTATCTTGTAATACCATTTAAGGTACTGAAGACTTTTTATGACCTTAAATTGATCTGATGAGCATGAGTCTGCAGAGCCAGTTTACCATTTTGAATGACGAATATAGACGAATTTATATGAACAAATAGACAGTTGTCTCCTTTACGCAGGAGCAGAACGGTGTGTTCAAATGCAGTTTTTTTGCACCGACGCAGGCGACAACACAGTCGGCTTTCATCAGAGCTAGTTCTTTGGCGTCGGTTTGGTGTGCGATATTTTTCCATACCCATTCATATTTTGGCGCTCTAACTGAGTGAAACTATCACATGCAAATAACATGCATAATTTTACAGTCATAAGGTGTGAATTTGTGTGGTCACCAATGGCGACCTCAGCAAAAATATCACTCGCAAATTAATATTTTTGGTCGCAAATGCGACCGCTTTAGGCGCAGTCTGGAGCCCTGTAAAAACATTTCTCATTTTGTTGATTCGATAACAGTGTTCCTTCAGTTACAGATTCACCAGACTGAGTCAAACTGATACCTTGTGATTCTTTTTTGAATGGTTCATAAAGTGATCTGGCTCGTAAGAGTCATTTGAATAGATCTACACTGGCTGCACAGTAAGTTTTGATTCTCTAAAAATAACCAACTCCATAAAAGTCATTTGTTCGAGAATTGGAGTCGGATTACATTAGTCCTGCTGTATTTGTTTGTGCTTTTCTGATGCAGCCGCAAGAAAAAACTCAACAGAAAGACCTTTTCTTACCATTGTTCAGTATATCATATGTTCAGCTCAGACTGCAAGCTCCGCAAAACGAGAATCTATTTCGCAACAACACTGTAGGTTAAAGTGGAGCAGGACACGAGCGCAGAACATGAGCAAGAACTTCCCATTCAGCGCCGTTCCCATTCAGTTGATAGTCAAGAATCCTTTTTTTGCCTTATAGGGGGAGAGTGGGGTAAGATGAGCCATTTTTTACTTATGTGGTCCTCAAGATAAGGGAAAATGAGGCAGAAGTACAATGAAAGTATTTAAAGTAATTTCAGGATGTTTCCTATCATTTTAAATGATCAGAATACATCTATGACAAAGGCCTCTAAAAATATGGCTTCTTATAAAAAAGTGTTCCTCTGGCTCAATTTACCCCAGGTTAGGGGTAAGTTGAGCCGAGTCAGTAGGTGGGTGTAAACTGACCATCTAACTGAATCTGAATCAAACCCATGTGAAATTTTAAAGATAGTGTACATATTTTAAATACTAATTTAATAATCAATTTTCCTATTACAAATATTTCTTTTTTTAAAGCTATCTTAAACGACATAAAACCAACCAATTGAAGTTGAAATTTCAGTATGTTTAATTGTTTGCATTTCTGAAACAATATGTTGAACATTAAAGTTGTAACCTTCCTATAAACAGACTAAACAGAGAGTTTGTTGAGTAAAATTAAATAAAAACTAAATAAGAATGAATAAATGTCACTGAAACTAATAAACATTTTAGTCAAAAGGTTCTTGACATGGTAGTTTTTCTACAATGTCGACCATGTTAGGCCATTAGAGACTACAGGTGTAAAGATATATATGATTAAACATCCTCTGGTTCGTATCAGAGAAGGATTTGGTGTACTTGTACACTGTTCCTATCAAATAAACTCAAAAATAAAGATAAACTAAACCAGTTGCGTAATATTACATTGAAATGACACCAGTTTATACTTCAGATTTAACTTAAATTCATTGCCTTATGGTGGGGTAAGTTAAAACGCTGGCTCAATTTACCCCACAGCATTTGGCTCACTTTGCCCCATAGCTGTAATTATAGGAAAAGCTAGCTAGCTTACCCATTCAGAATAATATTTAGCTAAATGACTTGCATGGTTTTATACGTTGCTAAATCACCAATATGCATCATAAATAGTTTTAGACCTGGACAAATTTGCTTTGATGAAACAGCCATTACATCTGTTATGTTAAAATTTTACTTTGACAAGCCAAAAAAAGTTTAGTTAAAGTAAATAAGCGACTTCCACTCCACCCATGTGCTTCTCCTTTTCACAGTCTGACAGAAATGACGGGTGGTTCTAAAATATATGGTCACATGACAAAAAAATGGTATGGTTGCCAAGATACAGGGGGTGGGTCAACTTACCCACTGGCTCATCTTACCCCACTCTCCCCTACTCAGTACGAGGGCGGTGTTCAAAAGGTATTCTAACAAAAAATCTATAACAATTAGAATCTCAACACATAGAAACAAAACACATATAGAACACTTTCACACACTCATCTCACACATACAACAGACCCATACAAATGTGTACGTGTTCAGGAAACCACAGATGTGCCGAAGATGTCCTGTACGATCTGCTGTGAGCGCTGTGGCTGATGTGTTGAGTGATTCGACAAGCTCTTTTCTCAAAACTCTCAGAATAATCTGTACATCTGCAGGACGAGAGAACGTGCACTTCACACCATTTTCAGTCTTTCTTTTCTCACTTCTGCTGTTTTTTTAGGTGAACAGAGCGACAGATGCATTGCACGACTTTCCACCCAACACACACACTCAAGTCACGCATTTTTTCTTTTTTGGTTAATGTTGCAATATTTCTGTTAATCTTGTGTCAGTGTCAAATCAAATGTTTAAACCTACTAAACTAAAATAAAAAAATAAAAAACCTATTGACTTCAAGACCCTATAAAGTACAGGGTCACAGAGCGGTTCTGTGTCTTCACTTTCATATGTGGGTTTCAGTTTGACTGTTGGTGGTATGATATACATTTACATATTTCGCTGGCTTTTTCAGTATAAGTCTTTTTCAGTATGGATTTTTTTTTTTTTCCCAGTAGTGATGGTATTGTTTCATACTAATGAAAATAATGACATGCTCAAGTCACCAAATGTTCTGTCAGCTTTTAGATGTGTTACTGTTTGTATAACCAAAACATGCGGTGAAAAACTAAGGTGGCATTTGAGTAACTAATTCAGTACCATGTGCTGAAGGGGGGAAGACTCATGCGACATGTGCGGTGAAAGTCTCGACTAGAGGACACGTCTGTGGGTTACGCTGTTGCTGCCATGGCTTTCACACTAATGTTTGGCAAGCCTCGTGGGATTATACATTTAGGTTATGCTGGGTACACACCACAAGATAATCGGGCTGATTTTGGGCGATTTCTCCCCTTCCGACAATTCTAGGTATTGTCCCGATTATCTTGATTATCTCCGTGATCGCGAATCGTAAATATTCAACATGTTGCCTGCCTTGCTTTATTACAGAAGACTGTCAGCCATGTGTGTAATGATTCAGTCAGCTTAAATGGCATTTGTTTTATAATATTGGGTTGACTAAAATGAGAAGAAAAACAGGTTTCAAGACCTGTTAAACCAACCAACTGTCCACCACAGTCAAATAGAAAAAGTAACAAAAAAACATAAACTAGAATCAAATCGATACACATATCGAATCGAGAATCGATTTTTAATCAAATCGTGACCTCAAGAATCGATATGAATCAAATCGTGAGGTACCACCCCTACTTTTTATATTTCCAATAAGACATTATTTAGTATGTTTTTTAAGAGATTTTCCTCTTGGGAATTAATTTCAGTCTTTGTGAGAATGTTTGGTTACATACACTCTTAAAAAGAAAAGTTCTTAAAAGAGCCTTTTCATAAAGAAAGGATGTTAAAGGTTCCTCATGGAACCATCAATGCCAATAGCCTATATTTTTTAGAGTGTAAAATGTACGCAAACCCTGACCCACACTTGACACCTGTGAAATGAAAGTGATGGCGCCTACGCATGATTTGACACTGCGTCAGAGAGCACTTCTGTGGGATTATGAAGAAAAAAACGCAAGGGCTTGTGAAACTGATGCTCCGTCATGGGACCAAAAGTTTTGAAAACTTTAACTGTTGCTGTACAACATTCTGACATAACCTCGCGGTAATTCTCATTGTTCAACGCAGGTCTAAGTTCTGCTTTTGGAAATCCAATTTACTGTTTCAAAGTGACCCGACCGGTTCTTTCCAAACCCTCATGCATTTATATTCATTTTTAAATAAGAATACAACAAATAGGCCTACAACAAAACACAGTTTCATAGTAGGATGCTGTAAGTTTATTGTTAAACTGCATCATATTGAGATTTTATTTAAACATGTACATGATAATGATGTTTATTGTTTGAAGAAATATATTAATTTAGTGGCATCTTCCCCCGTCTGTGGCCCAATTTTCACAATATGTAATGTACACCTGAAACAAAATCTACAAATGTACTATTTGAATTTTCTAAATTTAGAATATAAAATATTATACTCAAAAATGAAAACTCTAACTCTAAACTCTAACGCTCAAAATACTTAATTTGAGTAGGACAAACTTAAATTAAACAAATTAGCTCAGTTAAATTAACTGTTATGAGTATTTAGAACTTTCTTTTTCTTTTGAGTTCACAGCACTGACGTATTTCAAGTAAACTGAACTGTTTCATTGTTTTGAGTTGTATGAACTCATTTCTTTTAATTTAGATTAACTTAAGTTTTACTGAAACTGGGCTGGGATTTTTTATTTTTCCAGCACGCTTTGCCCCTGGCACTCGAAAGGGAGAGTAAATGCTAAAATTAAGTGTTATATAATGTATGCGCAAGATTAATGGTAAGGGAGATTTAGTAGTGATTAATGATGTTTTGTCATGCTAATTTAGAAGAGTTTCCATTAATATGGGATTTTGGGGAGTTACCATCATGGTGACAAGTGGCACATGGTAAGTTACATGTTTTAAGTTGCTGTACTCATTCAGTAAGTGCTATACCATAGTTTGTTATAGCTAGCAAAATATTTACGTTTAGATAACCTGATAATTTTAAGTTAAATGTATACATTAGTGTATCAGGTTAAGAACAATAAAAATGTATTAGTACAAAATAAAAATCTTACTTAAACTTTGAGTTTCTTAAAAAATTCTCAATTTTTTTGAGTTCTGACAACTTATTACACCGTGTCTACACCAGACGCGACCGTTGTCGCATTCAGATCAATATTTTTGTAAATAAAGTGGTAAATAATGCTTTTTTTGCGCAAACAAAGCACTCGCGTCGCTTCATAAAATTGAGGTTAAACCATTAGAGTCACATGTCTGTCTTTACTACTTTTTTGGACCTTGAAAGTGGTAGTCGCATTGGATCTCTATGGAGGGACAGAAAGCTCTCAGATTTCATTAAAAATATCTTAATTTGTGTTCCAGAGATGAACAAAAGTCTTACGGGTTTGGAATGACATGAGGGTGAGTATTTAATGGCAGAAATTTAATTTTGGGGTGAACTAATCCATTAATGAATTATCATAATTATTTGTAAAAAATTAAATCACCAACATCTTACCCCAGGGATCTCACTTTGGCTTTTTACTCCAAAATGAGAATATTTTTACCTTTCAGATCCCAGTTTCCCAGTTCACTTAACAAATACTTTATGCACAGTTTTGCTGTAGTTTCTTATCAGTCTAATCTTACAGTCTGTGTTGTGTCTAAGAAAGAGACTTATCGTTGTGATTCAGCGCTGTGAAGATTACGTGCGACGTCTGTCTGGTTTAAAGCGCAGAAACCCTCCAGCTTAAAGAATAGAGTCCTTGTTTAACACACACTCAAGTCTGCCTGCTCTTAAATGGCCAGTCCACTTCTTTAACACACATCTACTCACCCAAAAGTAGAAGTGCCCACTTAAGCTCCATGTTAGGAAGCATGCTGTCAGATTGCAGTCTGTTTATGATATGAAATTCCCAAAGGAAATCTGTATTCCAGTAAGGCGTCGGAGATTTCCCGTCAGTCTGACTTTCACTTAAGCTCCTGAAGCGGTTTGAAATCTCTCTCCTTCAGTTAACGCGGTCTCCTCTGTCAGATAAGAAGCTCTTCTGGAATATTTTTCAAAAGTTTCCAGTCAGTTTTCCAGATGATTCCTCCTCGGGTTCGTCTCGTCTTTCTGCTTTGTTTGTCTTAATCCACGCCGTCTGAGAGTTTCCACTATTATTTCATCTTTTTTTCCACAGGCCTCGTCCGTTATATTCCTCCTTCACTCTTCAGATGTGTGTGCCGCTACTGTGCGAGAAGTCAGCAGCTATTCATAACTGACACTCCTCCTGGAGAGAGAGAGAGAGAGAGAGAGAGAGAGAGAGAGAGGGAGGGAGAGAGAGAGAGAGAGAGAGAGAGGGAGGGAGAGAGAGAGAGAGAGAGAGAGAGAGAGAGAGAGAGAGAGAGAACAGCTGTTCTTGCGTTTCAGGGGGGGGTCCCCCAGTAAAAATCGCGTTCCGGAGGGTAACATTCGCGTTTTTGGCGGGGTTGCCCTGGTAAAATTCGCGTTCCACGGGCTAAATATATTAATGTTAACCCGCACACATGAAAAACAACCCGCGGCAACAGTGTAAAAGTAGCCCAATTCCGCGGGAAAGACGCGGACATGGCATCGCCAGTAGTTATGTCATATACCAAGGCGCGCGCGCTCTTGATACCTGTAAAACACTGTAAAATAAAAAAAATTAAAAAACTTTCTTATAACGTTTACGAGTTTTTTTCAATTTGTTTTTTATTTAAAATATTAAAAGTGCTTAATAAAACAAGATAAATTAGCTAATATCAGTGATTGTGTTTCTATTTTCAGTGTCTTTACTACACAGGCAGAAGTTTTTCCTCGGTGGTCGGACTGACTCAGAGCCAGCGGGGGTTTTGGACACTCATTTCGCACACAATGCGGGCGCTGTTGATACTCAAGGCGATGACGTCATGTCCTGAGTTGCTCAATAAAGGTTGTACAATACAAACACTCAGTGGCGTGCACAGACCTCCGCGAGGGCGAGCGCTCGAGGTTTTGTGGGTTTCTCCCTCGGCCGAAATCGCGGGGGTACTTTCACTTTCGCGATCAAAGGGGCAAGGGCTCAAGCACCCCCTGACAATGAAAATCTTGCATTTCGACAATAAGAAAAAACAACTTTATACTCTAGTTTTAAATAATTTTTACAACGAGGGCATCCCCAAAAAGAGGTTTGGGAGATTTTGTCAGGTTTAAACTAACTTCTGGGTATAAATTTGTCCCCAAAATATGGTTAATTACACACACATTCTCTCTGTCTCCTTCTGTTTTTGTGGACTGATGGGAATTGAAGTTGTATTTCCTCCTACACACACACACATACACACACACACACAGTTCACTGGGTCATGGGAAGGGTCAGGAACAGAGACACAGAACTGAAACCTATTTTAAATAATTATTAAATCACTCACTTGACTTGACGGCCTGTGTGTGTGTGTGAGAGAGAAACAGACTAAACACACTCAGGAAATGGCAAGCTGGAAGATTCTGGAGTTATGTACTCTTTTTGTGAAGCTTTTGAGTGTGTAGCAGAGGAGCTTTGGGACATAAGCTACTACATCTTAAAACTGCATCTTTAACGGATGCTCTGTTGCATAGATACGCGCATCCTGTCACCGTAAACTGACCTGTCAATCATCTTGTCACAGTTATCATCCTCCACATCTCATTTCATACACTCTAAAAAATGTTGGGTTAAAAACAAGCCAAGTTGGGGTGAAAATGGACAAACCCAGTGATTGGGTAGTTTTGACCCAGTGGTTGGGTTAAATGTTTGCCCAACATGCTGAGTAGTTTTATTTAACTCAACTAAAAATTATGTTCACCTTTTGATTATTATTGTTGCCTCGTGTCTGATTTTTAATTTCCAACCTATTTTGGGCTCATTTTAAGCCAGCCATATGGCAATTTTTAAACAATAGTTGGGTTAAATAAAACTGCCCAGCATGTTGGTCAAACATTTACCCAACCGCTGGGTTAAAACAACCCAATCTCTGGGTTTGTCCATTTTCAACCCAACTTAGCTTGTTTTTAACCCAACATTTTAGTGTGAACCATACTGGAGAGAAAAGAAGTCGCACGTTGATCTGCCAGTCGTGGGTTTTTCATGATAAGAATAATGATGCGTTTAAAGGTTAATGGCCAAACAGATCTTTATAAAAGTCCACATTGTTGATGCAGATGAAACATAACACGGATAACATTAAATCAATATTTTTTAATTTAAACCCCTTAATCTAATCCTCTCTACTTAACCGTTGGACGTGCTCATCTGCCATGTTTGTAGTTTTTAAACACTTTTTATTCATGTTTGTAGTTCTGAACCGAATCCTCCTCCAAAGCGCATCTGTTGGTTTAGCATTACAGACAGAAACATGTTTGTTTCTTTTTATTTAGTCATTTCATAACTTCTCCTCATCTGTTCGAGATTCATTGCAAATGCATTGGCAACACACACTAACATGCCAATAAAGCACATTTGAAATGAAATGAGTGAGTTCAGCACCTGCTATTTACATGAACAACTAGAAAACAAAACTTCTCATTTGTTGTTGACTTTATTGTATTTCAGAGGAGGAAATAAGAAACAGGCCTGATATAAATCAGATTCACAGATCATCATTTCTCCAGAAAAAGTGAAGGATTTCTCTGTCCGTCTGATAATGGACGCCAGACGTCGTCTTCCACAAATGAGACTCTCATTGACAGAACTGCACCATCTCTGTGAATGACAAAAACACAATATAATTCATATATTAACATCAGTCAGTGCACATACAACTCATAATGCAGGTTGACACTAACGCTCGCTGATGCATTTCGACTGGTCATTGCCGTAGTTACTGTAACCCTGGTGACATCTGCAGCTGTATCCGCCTGGATGATTGACGCATTCGGCGTTTGTGCCGCAAACATCTGGATCTTTACACTCATTGATATCTGTGAGAGAGAGAGAAGACTGTCAGTCGCAAATTCATGTTGTTTCAAATTTGTATGTAGGCAGTTATTCAATATCAATATCAATAAGATTGTCTTATTCAAATCAATGTGATAAACGAGTTAAGTCAAAAAGTAATCTAAAAGTAGTCAGAATACATTACCTAAAATGTGTAATGTAACAGATTACGTTATTAACAACAGTTTTCATCATGTAATTTTCAATCTGTAACAGACTGGTTGTCATGTTGATGTGATCAGCGCTCAAACACACTGGCGTCAGGGTTGCCAAGTCTGTGGTTTTCATGCAGAATTGGACTACTTTTAAACTGTTGCCGCGGGTAAATTTTTCCCCCCGCAGGTTAAAAGTTTGACATATTGCATAAATTATGTTTGACAGAAATGCTTATACTGAAATATTTTACACTCTACCAATGATAAAACTGCGCTAGATGTGAAGTTTTGTGAAGGAGGGACACTGGTAGCGAGCCTTTGAGGTGTGTTTATGATCACTACGATATAGTGGTTTTCAATTTGCATAATACTGACTGTAAAATATATATTTTTGGTATGGGAATGGCATATTTTGAGTTTCGATTTTTGGGATACAGCCACTGGGCTAGGTGTTTTTTATGCAGACCTGGCAACCCTGACTAGTAGCAGCAGCACACTTCACAGGTGCCGTTCTCATGTTTATCAAACCCTGGATAACAGGTGCAGAAGAAACGTGAAAGGTGTGTTAATGCAACTGCTGTGAACTCCACACACTGAGGACAAACACTCATCCACATCTGCAGCACACACACACACACACACAGATGAGGGTTTCATTTAGACACAAGCACAAGTTCACACATAAAAAAGTGAGAGGACAGCTGTTTTATCAGGAACCTAAAATAAGATTCATGTGGAAACACCTCAAATAACTGTAAAAAATAAATTCATTATTCATCTGATTCAACCAGGCTAAATGATGTTATACTAACAGAAGTATAAAACAGAAGCTCATACATGCTTGCTTGATGCACAAGAGTACCATTTACCATTTTTCAGATGAAACATGAAAATGAAAAGAAAGAACAAATCATCATGGTTCTGGTTTGAGGTTACGTATCACATGTGCAGCAAGCATCAGAGCACACGGCAAGAGACACCTTATGTCACAATGCAACTCAACAAACGGACTGGAAGTGATACCAACCTTTCTATCAGACATTTTTACATGTTATGCAAATACAAAAGAAATGGTTTCATTTTCTAGGGACAACATCATTTTCAACTAAAAACTGAAAACTTTTTATGTGTTTTGGCTGTTCGTTTACACGACAACAGCGTTTTGGGGGCCTGAAAATGCAAGGTTTTGAAAACGGGTTTCAAAGTGCAAGTTTTTGAATAAGAGACCGTTATCATCTCTGTGTAAACTACAACAACGTGAATTTGTGAAAACGGTGACGTCATCCACATGGATATTACATGTTCAGTCTACAGACGTTTCTTTACAAAGTGACATCGCCATCTACTGGCCTGGCAGCAGATTACAATGTTTTTAGTCGTTTTCGTGGATCTGCGTGAACGGGGATCGTTCTGATAACGTTGTTGTCTGTACGTGAAACTTTTCAAACTTTTTTTTTAGTACGTTCATCGTTTATGTAAACGTACCCTTAGATGATAAATGAACCGTACCTGCATGCAAGTTGTGTAGAAACGCTCTGTTAAATTACATGCTAAAAACATGCTAAATGTGTCAGATGAATCTTGGATGGTATAGTTAGGGTCAGAAAACAGACAGGCCTTGGGACAAAAATGCAAACAAAAGTTTTAAAAAATGCCCCAGTGTTTAAAATGAATTTATCTGCTATCTAATAAGGAATATGTTTCATAATATTGTATTCTGGGTTTAAACACCATAGTAACAATTTTTACTAACTGATCATTTATTGAAACAAATATTGACCTTTAATGAAAAAGATCATTTCTTGATGTCCTTTGGTTTGATTAACAGTCAATGAAAAGAAATACGAGTGAAGACGCTCACCTGCACATCCTGAGTCTGTTCTTGTCTCACGATATCCTTCACGACACGTGCAATTGTAGGAGCCAATGGTGTTCACACACTCCATATCACCTGAGCATACAAGCTTCTGTAACTGTTCATCTATAAGGCACATTTGCAACGGAAAAGGAAGCCAAGGAATATTCTGGGATATTGACTGATGGTATCATCATATAGCAGATTCTCAGATCTCAAGATTTAATGCTTATAAATATTGCTAAGGTAATTTCTTGCTCTTCTTTGCTTTGATTAACAATGATCAGGAGAGTAAATGTTGAGTGTGTTTTTGCTAGAGATCTGTTAGTGTTTAATATTCTGTTGTCTGAGATTTGTGAAGTTGTGCTGAAGAGTAGAGCTTGTGCTTCAGTCCAGGGTGAGCAGAGAAACACTGTGCTGCTTTATTTAAAGGCAGTAATGGTATAGTTGCTGATGCAGTGATGATCTTTTTAAGTATTTTAGCACATGCATGTGTGCCTTTTGTTAATCTGCAAGAGTTT
This sequence comes from Ctenopharyngodon idella, assembly GCF_019924925.1. Taxonomy (NCBI): domain Eukaryota; kingdom Metazoa; phylum Chordata; class Actinopteri; order Cypriniformes; family Xenocyprididae; genus Ctenopharyngodon; species Ctenopharyngodon idella. Next base: position 3,111,751 of record NC_067220.1, read on the forward strand.
AGGTAAAAGTGATGTTTCTAGTTAACCCAGTTCAATTAATTTTATTTTAGGAAACATTCTTTTTTTGGACTGAAAGGAAATAAGTTTACAGCAGGGCCATAACCACCATAGACATTGAGGAACTGTTTTGTCCCATAATCCCCTCTCGTACCCTCACACTGTCCTGTTGTTGCTGTGAAATTGGGTGTGTGTGGTCGAAATCCTTTATCACAGGTGCAGTAGTAACTTCCAGGTATATTGAAACACTGAGCGTTATCACCACACAGACTCAGACTCACACACTCATCTTCATCTGTAAGAGAGGCAGACAGATGTGTGCAATCAGGAAGGAAACACCATGACAAAGTTAAACGACTATAACAGTTACACAAATTCCCTCTTTTGAGTCAAATACAGACCATTAACTGTGTATTACACTGATTATGACAAAAACACATTGTATTAAAACACACAAAGTGTTCATTACCAACACAGATCCTGTTTATTATTTTGAATCCATCCTCACATTCACGAGACTCACTACACAGCAGGAAAAAACCTGATGAAGATAAAGAAAAACAAGAATTGTCTTTGTGTACATGTACAGACATTTTGAAAATACATTTCAAATAAACTGTTCAAAAATTTAAACTGCGCAAAAATATGAACTGTTTTTTAACATTGATAATAATCAGAAATGTTTCTTGAGCAGCGTTTCATCATATTAGAATGATTTCTGAAGGTAGCTACACTTGTTGACGTCAACTAACTGAACGCACAAAACGACACGCCCACAAAGAAAAACACTTAAACACACACAACTCTTCTGGTTTTCTACAGCATTATAGTGCATTATACTCCATGGGCTGTTGAATGCTTGAATCTGATTTGATGAACATTCTAATGGTGCTGCTCGATTAAGGCAAAAATTGTAATCACAATTACTTTTGGTCAATATTTAAATCATGATTAACATGTTAACATTTAAGATACGTAATACCCTACAACAAACAAAAAGTAATAATCAAATGTAAAATAACACTGCATATAACACTCATATAGCACGTCTTACTGATAAATATAGATTAATCCTTAATAAAGCTGCTTAAGTTATTCAGTCAAGATCAGTGAGTGATTTTCCTTTGTTATTTGATTATCATTAATGACTACAGCAGGTTTATTAGGCTGCTGTCACTTTAAGAGCGAATACACTGATTGAACACACGTTTTCTTTCTCAACTGTGTACGTTTACTTAAGACATAACCCACTGTATTTATCTGAATACTCTCCAAAAAAGGCATTTTGACATTTTTGCGTGTACACATTTAGGCGTGTATCCAAAGCACCTTTGCTTATTCACGTTCGGCTCTGAAAGCACACACAGAAAGCCGCATGGGGAGCGGTGTCTCTTTTGCGGCTTAATGCACTTTTAATAACACTGTTTAATATCAAACATGTCCTGCATTTTAGCGACAGTAGACTTTAGACTGCATTTTATGACACTCAATTATTCAGCTGATCTGGATGTCAAGTTAGGGCTTTTAGGGAGGAACAAAAGCGGACTTCCTGCTGTGAAGGAAAGGAAGGTGTGCTGGAAGGAATGTAAATATATGGGTATGTAAATATATTGCACTATTGACACTACAGACTGATGAAATGCATGAATGAGAATATAAAGAGCAGGACGTGCTTGATGTCAAAGAGTGATAAAAGTGCAATATATCCTGAAAAGTAACTCGGTGCGGCGCTTGTGCTGACTGGCACACTGCCAAAATGCGCACACAGAAAGCTGCCTCTCAGAAGGAGATTGCGAATTTGGGACGTGCTTGATGTTAAAAAGTGTTATTAAGCACAATAAGCAGTGAAAAAGAACTCACACGCTGACTGAAACACAGCGTAGCCTATACACATGCACAGAAAGTTCAGTTCTCTTTCTTATTGCGCTTGAATGGTCAACTATACACGAAATTATGTCAAAATTCCCATTGTGTGGAAATTACATTTTACATTCATACTACACACACATACCATATGGAATATAGCGGTCGTGAAGTAATTACTTATTCAAAATAAGTACCTACTCAAGAGAGTATGTGATTTCGGATGCAGCCAAAGTAAACAGTTGGGTTTAAACCTGTGACGCAGACTCAGGTTGATTGGGATCCATAAGCGGTTTATTAGCAAACAGCAAACTCACAGTACAGGCAGGCGTGGGTCGAATCACCAGGGTAAACAACAGTGTCAGAGACAGTCCTATGATCGTGGTCATAACCGGGCAAGAGATCAGGGCAAGCAGCAAACAATCAAAGACACAGTCCAGGCAAACAAAGGGTAACAGGCAGGCGGCAAACAATCCAAGGTCAGTAATCCAAACAAGGTCAATAAACAGGCAGATAGAAACAGGGAAAAAACGCTCAGAAATTGTTGCTGGGCAAACAATACTTCGCGAGGAGTGTGAGTGTGTGTGTGGCTCAAATAGCTGGCTGACGTGCAACAGGTGCGCTGTAATCAGGCCAGGTATGTGGGCGCTTGGGATTTGTAGTCCAGTTAGTACTCGGGAGAGTGAGACCTCTGGTGGCTGATCGAGGGAACTTCGCTGGCATTCGTGACAAAACCAGATATGTATCAGTATATTGGATCCGTGCGTTTGGTCTTAAAGTGACAGTAACCTAATAAACCTGCTGCTCTATGTAATTAATGTGAATCAAACAAAAGAGAAAATAACTTAATGCTCTTGACCTACTTTTTTTTTAGCTTTAATAAAAATGCATTTATATTTGACTCATACAGTGAAGACTATGAAATATTTTATTTTTACATTTGATTACTAAAGGCCCACTGAATTGCCTTGGAACGCATAGCATTATTCAATGTGTTGACGTAATTTCAACTGAAACAGGAAGACAGGGCGGGACATATCAAACAGCTTCGCCCCTTTTTTGAAAACAGCCAATAGTGTTTTGTTTATATCACAGCTCGGCCAGAGCTGTTAAACTCGGTAAAACCTCAGTTTTCTTCTAACCTCTAACCGTTTATCCTTCTAATCTCCGCTATATCACTTTAAAATACAGCATTCTGTGCAGAATTTAAACGCGTCCGATACCTTTTGTGGTCTGAGTCGACTCGTGGTCCGCGGATATGATCCGCCCTGTGCTCTTGTGTTTCTGGACCAGAGCAGATTGTGCTCGCGCTGCGGCGGTTCACGTGACACTGACACGAAAATGGACTTCATTCGCGTCAAAGGAAAGCATATTTACACTGTCTGAATCGTTCCCTATTCTCTTTATAGTGCACTATGTGCCATTCACCATGTAGAAACTAGTTAATGTGTCAACAAGTGACCGATTTTAGCCACAGCTTCAGCATCTGTTTGTAGTGTAGGAGGGGCGGGACTTCAGATTCTAGAGAGCATGTGATTGGACAGAAGATTTGGTGAGAAGCTGAAGTGCGATGTGATGTCATGAAAATCCGTGATCCATTTTAGCGGAAGTGAGAGACTGTAAGTTTTGAATGCTTATATCTCCTAAATGCGAATTTTGTCATTGTTTTGGAGCGCACCAGCTTATTCATAACCTTAAGGCTAACATATTCATACTGAAAGCTAAAAAACTTACATTTTGATTTCAGGGGGACTTCTGTACTACATGTTGAATAAACCTATTGTTCCTGAAAAACTTTTGTTTAATTCATACTTTTGTTATATTGTATTTGGCCTATTGCTTGAAATTTGCTTCTTTTTTTTATTTGTAGTAACAGGAATAAATATAAAGAATAACACAAAATAACTATATCATAATATATACTGTTATCGAGAAATTAAATTTCTCATATCATGAAATAAGAATTTTGATCATATCACCCACCCCTAATATACTCGTGCAATTATTTTCAGGGAAACACATGGCTAAAGTAGTTCTAGCAGGTCTTGCATTACAGTTTTATATCACTTCGCCAAATGATTTCAGTTATTTTAAAAGGTCCTTACAGCCGACCACAGCAAAAGAAACAAAACCCACTATGACACCGACCAAACAAATAAATATAGTACACAATGGGATAAAATTTACAAATTATTTCCATGTTTTTGCCATATTGTTTTATTATGTACCACTCTGAAACACACACACATACAATAAGGACACACACTCACACAGAAACGTTTTGTCAGCGCTGCTCTGACGATTTTATCAGTAAAATAGTTTAGCAACTTAAAGAGACATGACATTTCTCACCAGCAAGGTAATAACACCACTGTTCTTGAAGCAGATAAACTTTACTTTTACATTTTGCCAACATTACTGACTTCATGCCAGTGCGACATCCCCTTTTTGAGCCCCGATGCAGCATCTTTAAGTACTGTCTTTAACGTAAAGATATTCACCACACATTAAGATCTACTCACCAAAAAGAATAAGTGTGCACTTCAGCTGCATGTTAGGAAACACTGCGATTCCTTTCTGTGTATGCTTTGGTTTGTTATTATTTGAAGCTCTTGTCCTTCGTGTCTCAGGTTACGGGGCTCCATATACTCAGATAAGTGCAAAAATGCCTGCTGATGTCACATCCTGAGGTGCAGTTTATATTTTAAACTTCCTTCCGCTCTGACTGATGGGTCAAAGTGAGAATATGAGCACAGTTATATATTACATTATTCACTCACATCACCTTTCTTTCTCCTAACGTGACCTCTGACCCCTAAACCAACACCAGAAACATCATTAGAGTTACAGGCAAACATCTGGTCATTTATGAGCCTTTTCATCTAGTAACAACACATCAAATGTCTTCACAGGCCACTCGTCATGACATTTCACTATAGTAGTGAGGACATTTGACCCTCGCAAGTAGCCTATGGAGAAAGGCCAGGAACAGCTTCAACTTCAAAAGGTGAAAGATCATTTCTCTTCATTAACTTCACTTATGCTGTATATATTTACAAATAGAGAGAGAGATTTATGGGTCAGCTGAGGCTTCAAGTTAAAACGTAAACAGCTAGACAACAAACTTCCCTATTTGTTGTACTTTCTGAAGTGCTTTAGAGATTAAACAGGCCTTACACGTAACATATTCAGATTCACAGCGGACAACACCACAAACAATGAATGTTTGCACAATTTAACATGCCATAAATGGATTCTTTTCTATTAAGTCAAAGTCTAAAAACAAGAAACACATTCTTCACTTCAACTACAAAACCTTTTTAGGCAGAAAACACAAAAGAAGAATAAGCCAGGTAATCACAGTTAATGTAGCAATTATTTCTGCTCACTCTTGCAAACTCAAATCTTTTATGGTGAAAACTAAATGTGTTTGAGCCCTTCTAATGTGAACCTGAAACATGCAGTGTTTAAATAGATCAGTATCTGTTTCGCTTCTGTTTCTGATCTCAGTGTGTTCATATAAAACTCATGAGGAATAATGAATAATCCTTCAGAGATCGATGATGTTACTGTTCCAGAGTCCAGACCGTAAATTCATTAAAAGTCTTTGGGATGTGCTGGAGGAGACTTTACAGAGTGTTCACCTCTTGCTTTGTCAATACAAGATCTTGATCAAAAACTGATGCACCTCTTGTGATGTCCATCAAGAAATGCATAAATGGTCAGAGATCTTGTAATGACAATGCAAGAGTCAAGTATTTGCATATTTAAAACCAAACAGCGACTTTTCTTTTTTGGCCGGGCAGTGTATATACTGTATGTACACACACACAGCAAAATCCCCAGAGTTAAAACAACTCTGCTCAGAGTACATATGGTCCCTCTCTATATAGTGTTAAAGGGGACCTATTATGCCCCCTTTTACAAGATGTAAAATAAGTCTCTGATGTCCCCAGAGTGTGTATGTGAAGTTTTAGCTCAAAATACCCCAAAGATAACTTTTTATAGCATGTTAAAATTTGGGGTTGAGCAAAAACGCGCCGTTTCAATGTGTGCCCTTTAAATGCAAATGAGCTGCTGCGCTCGGCCTAAGAGGGCGGAGCTTCAAGAGCTGATTCTCCGGTGTCAGTCAGGACGCGCTATAATGTCAGAAACTGCGAATATATGCTGCATGGAGATAGAACAGGTATAGTTTAGTTCAACTACGGTTATAACTTATATTGTCTTCTTGTTTTTATCCACTATATTAGTACAAGCCGATGAGTTTTATAATGTTTATTGTACTTTACACAAAATATGAAGCATCTGTTTTCACTCTAGAAATCTCTGTAAGAGCTTAATAAAACACAGTGCAAATGTGCATTAAAATATTATCCATAAACTCTCTCTCTCTCCCTTGCATTATCATCAACATACACAGCCAAGTACACAGAAACACTCATTACAACTAACAGTAAACAAATATATAAAGACTTTATGCCTTTTTGGGTGGTGCTTAATAAAATGGTAAACTTTATATCTGTAAATCTCCGATGAACTGTAATAAAGTGCTCTCACCTTCATTACTGCCGTATCCAGTATCACTCTGGAGGCTGTAAGCTGGATCTCGAACAGTTTACTGATCTATCCTTGAGTAACACATTTTTAGCACAACCTCTGTTTTGTATTGTGCCTTTGTATTGACATTCGTTCACAAAGCAGTCCAGTGTGAAATGATTTGCGCAGACATAAACGAATTTCGGTTGAGTTTCGGGAGTAAATGGAGAGAGCTATGTGGATTAATCCATCCAGCTACAGAACACCTAAAATGCTTGGGAGACATTCTCTTCAGTGCAGTAATGGCGGACTGTGTACAACTCGCTGTGAACTCGCACAGGTTCTATGTTAAAACGGCAGTGTCTGTCAACATTCGTGGGCGGGGCCTGTGGCTAATGTGACATCACACTGCCAGGGATCTGGAAACGGCTTGCTCTGACAGCTAGGTCCCCTTTAAAGTAACACTGAAGCAGAGTTAAAGTTAATGAAATAATAAAGAGATTAATTTAGTGATGATTGAGCATTAGTGATGAACACCTGCTGTTAACAAGCAGAATCACTGAAGAGAAACACAAGAACTACAACTGACTTCCAGCCACAGCCTTAGATGAACTCAACTGAAGATAAAAGACATTAAATCTCTTAAGATTTGAATTAACAACTCCACAAACAGCATATTATCTCATTAACTTTAACTCTGCTTCAGTGTTATTTTAACTCTATGTAGAGAGGAACCATATGTTCTCTGAGTTTATTTAACTCTGGGGTTTTTGCTGTGCACATAGAGAGAGACTGATGGGTCAGCTGAGTTTTGTTTCCTGAGCTCAGCAACCTCTGTGAACAACTAGAATGTAAACTTTCAGTTTTGTTGTATACTTTCTGAGGCAAAAAAGAGGAAACGGTCCACAGCTGATCAGCTCAGAACTGATAACAGTCATCGTAATGATGAATTACGTTATATAAAACAGACCAGACACTTGCATAATTCATCACATCGTATTTCTAAAGTGATTCTTATCTATTTAGTCAAAGTCTAAAAATGTCAAGCACGTTCTTCACTTCAACTACAAAGCCTTTTTAGGCAGAGAACACAGAAGAACAATAATCAAGGTAATTACAGTTATTTTCGTTCACTCTTGCAAACTCAAAACCTCTATTATACAGCAAAAACCCCAGTGTTAAATTCACTTTCATCAGAGTTTATTTGAGTTAAAATGTTAAAATAAGAGTGTTAAATGAACACCAAAGCAGTGTTAAAGTTAATGAGATAATTAAGTGATTAATTGATGCGATGATTGAATAGCAAAATACCTGATGTTAACACGCAGAATCACCAAAGGATAAAATAACAATTTTTAAATCAGTGTTTGCTTTAGTTGAGCTCTTGACCCTTGACTTTTTAACATTAGATTTTGTTTGGCTGCTGTAACTGAGTTATAACAGCCAGACAAACAAAGAGAAAAGATGATCAGGTGGTGTTGGTCATGTTTGAACATAGTCATCATTTGACCTGAATCACTGAACTCATGTAGAGCCGTTTGAGCCGTTCTAACGTGAAGCTGAAACATGCAGCGTTTAAATAGATCAGCGTCTGTTTTGCTTCTGTTTCTGATCTCAGTGTGTTCATATAAAACTCATGAGGATGAATAATCCCCCAGTGATTAATGATATTACTCTTCACATAAGCACAAGCACACAAACAAAAATACATACATAAAACCAATATGATATGTGGTTTGGAAACACTGCAGCTTTTTTCCACACGGTGTTCAACGTCTATTGTAGCTGCTGTGGTTTTGTCTGCATATGAGCAACTTTCCTTTCAGTTTCCTGCTTCACACGCTGTTGCTGTTGTTTATTGAAGCTCTTTTGGTGTGTGACATTTAGTGATTCAGTGATCCCGTGGAATGTGTTTATAAACCATATGAATGACTCTTTGATCTCTGAAAGCATTTGCCCGACACCTTCACTTCCTCTCTTCGGTCTGCTTGAGGGGAAACAGTAACTGTGGCAACACACAGTTGACTGATCATGTGACAAGTGCCAACGATGCAACCGAGAACTGCATAATCACTGCTTTACAGTGTGAAACATTCTATCAGCTAGAATGTTACAAAGAATTGCTTAGCAACACTCAAACAATTCTAAACTGTTTTTTTTTGCCTCATTAAATATTCATGAGCTGTAACTGTACCTGTGTTTAGTTTCAGTTCCTGAGGATTAAAAAAACAACATGTGAAACTGACGCACTGCAGTAATTAAAGCACCTCGCAGGAGTATCAATCCACAGAAACCAGTTGATTTTTAATGCCTCTCTAAGTTTACTATGTGATTATCAGTTGGAAACCACAGTCACTCCACCTATCCTCTCTTTAGGAAAAGCTCCGGAATCCTACTGTTGGTCACTTCCTGCTCGGAGCCATTGAAAAAGAAGCATATAATAGTTCCACTTCCTCTCATGGCCTCCAACATAAAAATGGGCTCCTACTTTAATTCATCAAAGATTCTCTAAATTGATTAAAAAAAAAAAAAAAAAAAATAGTGAGAGTAAAGATATTTATAATGTTACAAAAAGATTCTATTTCAAATAAATGCTGTTCTTTTGAACTTTCTGTTCATCAAAAAATCCTGAAAAGTAAAATTCTTTTAGCTGCAAGATTTGGGTTAGTATTATTAGATTTATATATAGGCTACATCAATAAAATTATTAAGAGTGTCTTAGTTTAGGTGACAATAGACTAATGCAGTAAATATTTAAGTTACTAAAAGCTTTGTCATATAAAAGCTAAAAGGCACGGAGAGAATAAAAGTTAAACAAGCGGCCCACGCGCTGTTATTCCTGTGTCTTTATTTCTTTTAGAGAACTGAGTGGGCGGGACTTGAGATGAGCAGATGGTTCCTTTCCAGCAGTTGAACAGATGACATGCGTCTCTCTGTTTGTGTGTCTTTGTAAGAGGGGGAAAATCAGATAATCAATGCAAGGCCTTCAATGTTTTCATGGTGTGCAGTAAACAAATAAATGCACTTATCAGCAGAAAGCTCTGCCAATATCATTTCTGAGGGGGCGGGGCTTGTGATTCAGTGGGCAGAGACACTCACATAAGAGGAGACAAGCAACAGAGAAAGAAATATATGTTGACATGGCCTTTGGACAGGAAGTGACCAGACATTACTGTTATTACTGTGACCCAGCGGAAACATTATGAGGCAAATACTTTAGGTCATTTCTCATGTGTCAGTCAAAATCTCCAAACTGAATAGCTGTTGCTTCTGTCCAAAGTGTAGATTCTTTTATTTCTGTGTTTTAATCTTTTTGGATCCAGCTGAGCTTTATATCTAACTACCATACAATCCAACACAGCTAGCATCATGTTCAGCTGGTTGTGTTGGATTTTTACGGCTGTTAATATATCACCATCAAGTGGTGGTCATATGCGAACACATGTACTCCATGATAACGATATTAGTAAAATCACTCTGAGGATGATAAAACATAATAAGCTCAAATTCACAGATTGATATCTCACTGATGACATTTCACATTAATATTGCTGTATTTTTTTTTTTTTAAGATGTAGGCCTATGATAAGCTACACTGGAAGATGTTGTAATTTTTGTAAGTGAATAACACAGAAAGCAGTGTTCACTAAGAAAAAAACATGTAAGATAATGAAAGGCTATTTCAAATTAATCTCAACACTACATTTACCCTTCTAGCATATTAAAAAAAAAATGCTGATTATTGAGAATACAGTAGCCTACCAGCAAACAAAATTAACGTAATGGTGCCATATTTTCTATTTGTTTAATTTTTTTTTTGGAAACCTAATAACCAGGGTTTGTGAAAACATACAAAAGAAAAATCAATTTTTTTTCCTTCGCTGCGCGCCTCTGATATCTGCACGCGCTTTCTCCTGTCTTCTTCAGAAAGCCGCGCGAACTCGCGAAATTCAAAAATTAACGGTCATTTTGATTTACCGGCTGACTGACTAACATTCGTTTATCGATGACTTTATTACGTGAAAGTATATACATCTCTTGGCAACGCCACTACCATACAATGCTATTTTAATAAGAGAAATTCGGTTTGGTGATATTCAATCATGCGCACCTTCCTTTCTTCTCTTCTAACTCCATCGCTCGTACTGTAGGAGGCGCTATGACATTCTTTAGTCTACCGGTCCGGTAAAACCACTGAAGAAAGAAAGAAAGAAGACTGGAGCAAGACGGTAATATGTTTTACATTATTTGTTTTAGCTGTTTATGTAGTTGTTTTTTCTGTCTGTGATTTAATTATCTTAAATTAAACTTTTCCTCGCCTACTCGCCTTATAAAAAATAACCGTGGTTTTACTACAGTAACCATAACAAATGTCCTATAGCTTTACTACAGTGACCATAATTTAACCATGATATTTGTAGTTAACAATAGTTAGTATATTAACAGAATGGTTAATTTTTTTAATGCTAGATGCTTTTAGAAATCTGACTTTCATGTAATATCTGAATTTAGTAATATTTGTATTATAATATTCTTGCTCTGTGCTGGCTCAATATTGAAACTAAATGTAAACACTCCTAAAAACATTTCCATCTGAAATACATATTTCTAAATATTCTCCAAAATAAGGTGTTATTTTCTTTAGTTCTGCTCATGAAGTGTTTGTGTTCAGATGTTGACCATGAAAGCACAGATGGATGTGATCTGCTGTAAATCAGTAGGAACTGATCTGTCCATGCTGGATATTGAGGATTTCATCAGTGAAATCTGTCAGCTGAAGAAAGAGGTGGCGTCACTGGAGGCAAAGCTGAGAGAAAGAGGAGACAAACCCAACAGAGAGGTTTGAGCGGCTCGTTTCATCCTTCAGCTCAATCAAACCAAAGTTTTGTTAGCTTCTCACTTCTTATGCACATCTTAAATTAAACCAACAGTATCTAATCTAATCACCAATATAACCACTAGAGATAACTGCTGAGTAATGAGGCTAATATCAACAGGTTGTTGTTTATTTGTGTTTGTCAGGATCTGGAGAAGGTTTCAGTGTGTGTGACTGACGGGACAGAAGCTCAGGATTCAGTCTGGAGATCCAGAGACACACAGGACTCAGAGCTCAGCCTCACTTTACTGTGTTATACTGACGCTCAGGATCATGGATCCGCTGATCAAACCTCTGACTGTAACGCTGGAGAACAGCAGATGCTGCAGACGCCGCTGAAGATGTGCTCCGTCAAACTGGTGGACTGCAGGAACCTGATAGAGAGCAGAGGAGAAAAAACCACAGCAGAGGAACAACAACAGAGCCATGAGGAGGAGGAGGAGGAGGAAGATGATGACGATGATGACTTTGTTCCTTCAGGTATGTTTCTTTGTTTTATGACCAGATATCTTGAATTAACAGACTTATTATTCAATTGTAAAAACATTATGTATGTGCTGATGACCTACATTCATGTGAAGCAGCATCTATTGTGAATTTTGCCAGTTTGAGACACTGAGAACGACATATCGTGAGCTGCACGCCTGTAAAATATCACAGTGCCGCACATCAGGCTTTGTATTTATGTACAACACAGCCTTTACAGTTTGATAACAGCACTTAACCATATCACAATTTCAGTTTTATTTTGATTGATCGTTCAGCTGTAGAAGATGACAACACTGGTTCATCTTCTGATGGAGAAACTGCCTCTACATCCAAAGAGCGACAGACAGGGACCGACTGTGGAAAAACATTCAGCAAACAGGAAAATTTAGCAAGACATGAGAGAAAAAACAAAAAACAGAAAACCTTCACGTGTAAGATATGCGACATCAGCTTTTCTAGCTTAGAAGAGAGAAAACTTCATTCAACAGAGCACAGCATAAAGAAGGAGTTTCGCTGCGAACAGTGCGGGAAGGATTTTTTCACCACTCTTTATAATATGAGAGCTCATATAAACACACACAATGAAAAGACTTTACAATGCAACGTGTGTAACAAGTATTTCCGAACCAAACAACATCTTTCAATGCATAAGAGAGTCCACACAGGAGAAAAGCCGTACCAGTGCCCTCACTGCGAGAAAAGCTTTGGCCGGGGATCCTATCTGAAGAGCCATCTACTCATACACACCAATGAGAGGCCGTACCAGTGCATTAAATGTGGGAAAACCTTTACAAACTCAACTTCTCTCAAGTCACACCAAAAAATACACTCTGATTTCAAACCGTACCAGTGCCCTCACTGCGAGAAGAGCTTCAACCAGGGATCCCATCTGAAGAACCATCTACTCATACACACCAACGAGAGGCCGCACCAGTGCAGTGAATGTGGGAAAAACTTTATAAACTCAGCTTCTCTGAAGTCACACCAAAAAATACACTCTGATTTCAAACCGTATCAGTGTTCACACTGTGAGAAACGTTTCCATCATTCGACTCACCGGAAAACCCATGAAAGGATTCACACCGGAGAGAAACCGTACCTGTGCTCCTACTGCGGGAAGAGCTTTGCTAGTCCATATTCTTTTAAAGTTCATCTGAGAGTTCACACTGGAGAAAGACCGTATCACTGTAGTGATTGTGGGAAGAGTTTTTATAAGCTAAGTGACTTAAAAATACACCAGAGAACTCATACGGGAGAAAAACCTTTTAAATGCTCACATTGTAACAGGACATTCACTCGATCAAGTGACCTGAAGATCCATAAGCGATGGCATACAGGAGAGAAACCTTACCGCTGCTCCATCTGCGGTGAGAGTTTCTCTTTTAAATGGGCATTTCAGAGTCACCAGAAGAAACACACTGACCCAGAAACATCATAGCTTCATCATGTAATTATTTTTTTTGTGTAAAAAAAAAAAAAAAACATCCTTTGTTGTTACTGGAATGTTATTTTATGGTTGTAAAAAACCTAAAACTACATTGTGTCTAGAACAGGGGTGCCCAAATCTGCTCCCGGAGGGCCATTTTTGAACTATATTAGTGGAGTAGTGTAGGTAATAGGGAATGAGGGTATAGGGGCGATTTCACACACAGCAAAGGTCTTTATTCTCACTAGAAACTTCCAGGTAAGCGTGTTGGAGCTAAACTGTGCAGGATGTTGGCTCTCCAGGAGCAGGATTGGACACCCCTGCTCTAGAACATCATTTACTGTGTAAAAATTAATCCTCTGGATGAAAATCTGTATTTCTTTGTGACAACTTTAAATTCCCTGTAATGTGCAAATCAGTGTCTGATATTGGATTAAAGTGTGTTTATTGGGTATTTAATCACATTAACAAAATGACAAGGCCTAATTCTTTTAGCAGTTATTTAATACTTACTGATAAACATGATGACATGAAATGAGGCTTATTTCCCTCAGTCACTTTGTTACACAAAGCTGAAATAATCCAGACATGAATATCCAATAATACACTACAGGTACAGTAATATGTTCTATCACTATGTCAGTTTTTGGGATTGACAATGCACTTACTTACAGGTGTGAATCTTGAATAGTCTCTTTCACAATTGACTTACAGTAGCGCCTCGAGAACTGTCTGTATGAGCAAGCAACGGGAGTCAAGTTTGTACTTGCCAGTAACCGACAGTGACCAAAGTAATATCTCAGCATACTATAAAGCAGTGTAATGCAATTAATAATACAAGTTTTTCATGTTACCTCTTTGTTTGTCTCAGGGAGTGTGTGTGTTAGTAGCCGGCCTGCTTCATTTCTTCATGTTCACGTTCTGCTGGAGGGGGTGCAGTAAAAACAGCAATAACTGTAATATTGTGAAATATTTTCCCATTTTAAATCACTGTTTTCTATTTGAGTCTATATTCAAATGTATTTTTTTCAGTGAGTCAAAGCTGTATTGTGATTGGCTGTTACTCCAGTCTTCAGTGTCACACGACCCTTTAGAAATCATTGTAATATGCTGATTTGCTGCTCAAGAAATCTTTTATTAATATTGCAGTTGAAAATGTTTGAAAGTGTGCTCTTTAATGAAGTGTGGAAAGATACAGTGTTTTTTTTTTTTTTTTTTGAGTGTCTGTAATGTTTGGGACATTACTGTAATTTTTGGTAAATGCATCATTGCTTGAAAAAGTATTCATTTCGTTAAAAAACAAACAAACAAACAAAAACCTTACTCTGCCTCTGCACGCTCTTTCTATTGTCTTCCACAGAAAGCCGCGAACTCGAGTAATTCAAAAAATAACGGTCATTTCGATTTACCGGCTGACTGACTAACATGCGTTTATCGATGTTTTATTTAATAATTACGTAAAGATATGACATTATATCCGTCTCTTGGTAACGCAATTGAAATACAATGGTATTTTTTAATAAGAGAAATTAGGTGTGGTGAAGCTACCAGCCGGACCTTCTTCTCTTCTAACGCCATTACTCGTACTGTAGGAGGCGCTGTGATATTCTGTAGTCTACCGGTAAAACCACTGAAGAAAGAAGAAAGAAGAGAGCACTGACGGTGAGTGTTTAATCTGGTTAATATTATTTATATATTTTAGCTGTTTATGTGCTTGTAGTTGTTCTTTTTCTGTCTTTGTTTTAATGATCTTAAATTAATCTTTTCCTCCCCTGCTTGCCTTATGAAAAATAACTATGGTTTTGCTACAATAACCATAACAAATGGTATATAGTTTCACTACAGTGTGTTTTAACCCTGATATTTGTAGTAAACAATAGTATACTAGCACAGTGCTTAATTTGCAATGCTAGATAATTTTAAAGTTCTTACTGTTTGAGGAGAAATAAATAGAAATCTGAAAATATGTTTAATATCTGAATATATGCATGTGATATCATATATTATAAGATTTGATAACATTCATTCTCTGTGGTGGCTCCATATCGAATCCGAACATGTGTTTGTGTTCAGATGTTGAACATGAAAGCGCAGATGGATGTGATCTGCTGTAAATCAGTAGGAACTGATCTGTCCATGCTGGATATTGAGGATTTCATCAGTGAAATCTGTCAGCTGAAGAAAGAGGTGGCGTCACTGGAGGCAAAGCTGAGAGAAAGAGGAGACAAACCCAACAGAGAGGTTTGAGCGGCTCGTTTCATCCTTCAGCTCAATCAAACCAAAGTTTTGTTAGCTTCTCACTTCTTATGCACATCTCAAATTAAACCAGCAGCAAAATATGCTTAAAAAATCTCCAATGTAATGAGTAATGAGGCTAATATCAACAGGTTGTTGTTTATTTGTGTTTGTCAGGATCTGGAGAAGGTTTCAGTGTGTGTGACTGACGGGACAGAAGCTCAGGATTCAGTCTGGAGATCCAGAGACACACAGGACTCAGAGCTCAGCCTCACTTTACTGTGTTATACTGACGCTCAGGATCATGGATCCGCTGATCAAACCTCTGACTGTAACGCTGGAGAACAGCAGATGCTGCAGACGCCGCTGAAGATGTGCTCCGTCAAACTGGTGGACTGCAGGAACCTGATAGAGAGCAGAGGAGAAAAAACCACAGCAGAGGAACAACAACAGAGACATGAGGATGGGGAGGATGAACGGAATGATGATGAAGATGGGAATGATGATGAGAATGATGGGACAGAAGCTCAGGATTCAGTCTGGAGATCCAGAGACACACAGGACTCAGAGCTAAACCTCAGTTTTCTCTCTTATACTGACGCTCAGGATCATGGATCCGCTGATCAAACCTCTGACTGTAACGCTGGAGAACAGCAGATGCTGCAGACGCCGCTGAAGATGTGCTCCGTCAAACTGGTGGACTGCAGGAACCTGATAGAGAGCAGAGGAGAAAAAACCACAGCAGAGGAACAACAACAGAGCCATAAGGAGGAAGATGATGAAGATCAGAATGATGATGATCAGATTAAGGATGAGGATGAAGATCAAAATGATGTTGATGATGATGATGATCAGATTAAGGATGATGATCAGAATGATGATGTTGATGATGATCAGATTAAGGATGAGGATGAAGATCAAAATGATGATGATGAGTTTGTTCTTTCAGGTATGTTTCTTCCTTTTATGACCAGATATGCTGAATTAATAGAATTATTGTTCTAAATTCATGTTTTCAGCAGCATTTGTTGTAAATTCTGCCAATTTGAGACACTGAGAACGACAAATCATAAGCTGCACGCCTGTAAAACATCACCATGCCGCACTTCAGACTTTGTATTTATTTAATTCACAGCCTTTACAGTTTGATAACAGAACTATATCCTAATTTCAATTTTATTTTGACTGATCGTTCAGCTCTAGACGTTATAGAAAAAGTTCGATATTTTATGCCCATTTTGTTCCTTTCAGATGACAACGCTGGTTCATCTTCTGATGGAGAAACCGCCTCTACATCCAAAGAGCGACGGACAAGGAAGAGTTTCTCCTGTAGAAAAACATTCAGCAAACAGGAAAATTTAGTGAGGCATGAGAGAAAAAACACAGAACAGAAAGAGCACAAGAAGAAAACGTTTCGTTGTAGTCAGTGTGGGGAGAATTTTAATTCCTCTTCTAGTCTCAACCGTCATAAGAAGACACACAATAGCGGAAAACCTTTCCAATGCAGTGAGTGCAACAAATATTTCCGCACCAAAGGATATCTTTCATGTCATAAGAGATACCACAGGGAGAAAAAGCTGCACCAGTGCCCTCATTGTGAGAAGAGCTTCAACAAGGGATCCTATCTGAAGAGCCATCTACTCATACACACCAATGACGGGCCATACCAGTGCCCTCACTGCGAGAAGTGCTTCAATTTCGGATCAGCTCTGAAGAACCATCTGCTCATGCATACCAATGAGAGGCCGTATCAGTGCAGTGAATGTGGGAACACCTTTAAGGACTCAGCTTCTCTGAAGTCACACCAAAAAATACACTCTGATTTCAAACCGTATCAGTGTTCACACTGTGAGAAACGTTTCCATCATTCGACTCACCGGAAAACCCATGAGAGGATTCACACCGGAGAGAAACCGTACCTGTGCTCCTACTGCGGGAAGAGCTTTGCTAGTCCATATTCTTTCAAAGTTCATCTGAGAGTTCACACTGGAGAAAGACCGTATCACTGTAGTGATTGTGGGAAGGGTTTTTATAAGCTAAGTGACTTAAAAATACATCAGAGGACTCATACAGGGGAAAAACCTTTTAAATGCTCAAATTGTGACAGGACATTCACTCGATCAAGTGACCTGAAGATCCATACGCGATGGCACACAGGAGAGAAACCTTACCGCTGCTCCATCTGCGGTGAGAGTTTCTCTTTTAAATGGGCATTTCAGAGTCACCAGAAGAAACATGCTGATCCAGAATCATCATAGCTTCATCATGTAATTATTTTTAGGTTGTGTAAAAAAAAAAAAAAAAAAAAAAAAACACCCTTCAGTGTTACAGGAATTATATTTTATGGTTATAAAAAAACCTGAAACTAGATTGTGTCTAGAACAGGGGTGCTCCTGCAGAGTTTAGCTCCAACCATGATTAAACACACCTGAACCAGTGTATCAAGAGCTTTGCGGCTATAGAATACCCATAATGCATTGTGAGGGTCGCACTGAAACAATTGCTGTGTCTATCCAGAAGATGGCGCCCGCCTATCCATTTTCCAAACCACTGCTCCAATGTGGCTACACTGTAATATACAGGCATAAATTCCTTTGTAATTGATTATTAAATTGTTTAATTAAGGTTCATACATAGTTTCCATGACATGAGTTCAAGATAAATTGTATTGATTACTACTGGAGCTGCCAGTTTGCTAAGTTTCAAATGACTAGTAAACAGCAAGCTCAAACTATGCAAAAGCAGATGTGTCCATTTTCATTCACTCCTTTAAGTGAACTATATTAGTGGAGTAGTGTAGGTAATAGGGAATGAGGGTATAGGGAGCAATTTCAGACACAGCAAGAGTTTTCATTCTCACTAGAAACTTCCAGGTAAGCGTGTTGGAGCTAAACTGTGCAGGACGTTGACCCTCCAGGAGCAGGATTGGACACCCCTGCTCTAGAACATCATTTACTGTGTAGAAATTAATCCTCTGAATGAAAATCTGTATTTCTTTGTGACAACTTTAAACTCACTGTAATGTGCAGATCTGCATATTGGATTAAAGTGTGTTTATGAGGTATTTGATCACACTGATGGAATGACAAGGCCTAATTCTTTTAGCGGTTATTTAATACTTACTGAAAAACATAATGGCGTGAAATGAGGCTTCTTTCCCTCAGTCACTTTGATACACAAAACTGAAATGATCCAGACATGGATATGTTCTAAGGTCACACCGTCAGTTTTTGGGATCGACAATTGCATTTGCTTACAGGTGTGAATCTACTTTCATGTGTGAGTCTAATCAGCTTACAGTAGCGCCTCAAATGCTGTCTGTACGAACAAGCAATGGGAGTCAAGTCCGTATTTATTTACAAGTAACCATATAGCGACAGTGACAAAAGTAATATCTCAGCATACAATAATGCAGTGTAATGCAATAAAAAAATGCAAGTTTAACATGTTAACACTCTCCATTTGTCTCAGGGAGCGTGTGCGTTAGTGGCCGGCCTACTTCACTTCTCCATGTCTGTGTTCTGCTGGAGGGGACTTGGGTAAAGTTGTTTTTATATTCGCACATTCGGAATTCCGCGTTTAAGAACGTTCTAATAATGTGCAATAAAGTTAATGTTTGCAAATTCTGAACAACGACATTTACCAACGATTGTAACCCTACAACATTTTTCACAATCGATCAAAATGGGCAAGTATTACTTTAATGGCATACTTACTTGCGAACGTCCACTGAATGTCCATTGTAGTGTACAAAGTTATTGTAGCCTATGCGGAAGTCCGAATGTGCGAATATAAAACCAAATTTACCCAAGTCTGGAGGGGGTGCAGTAAAAACAGCAATTATTATGAAATATTATTCCAATTTAAATTAAGTTTTCTAATTGAATCAATATTCAAATGTATTTTTTTTCAGCGAGTCAAAGCTGTATTCTGATTGGCTCTTCAGTCTCACATGACCCAGAAATCATATGCTGCTGATTTGCTGCTCAAGAAATCATTCTTATTAATATCGCAGTTGAAAATGCTTGTGCTTCTTAATTAGTGGGTTTTTTTTATTTTTTATTTATATTCACAGATCAACAGAAAGAGTGAAGAAGTATTTATTTCAAATAGATTCTGGACCATGTATCTTTATGCGCGCCTCTGCACGCGCTTTCTCCTGTCTTTCATAGAAACCCGCGAAATCGCGTAGTTCAAAAATTAACGGTCATTTTGATTTACCGGCTGACTGACTGACATTCGTTTATCAATCGTCCTTATGATTACGTAAAGATATGATATCCATCTTTTATTGGCAACGCCACTGAAATAAAATGGTATAATAAGAGAAATTAGGTTTAGTGAAGCCTACTCCACGTACTGTAGAAGGCGCTGTGACGTTAGTTAGTCCCCCGGTAGAACCACTGAAGAAAGACGAAATATTAGCATATTGCCCGCCCACTTACTGCGCGTGCAGACACCAGGGAAAACTTGAATTCCCTCAAACGCTGCAGCTGATTCCTGTGGATACGGATAGCATCATGTCGAGAAGACGCTGTGCTCTACGGTGTGATAGTAAAGCCACGTTTTTTTCACTGCCCAAGGACGAGCATGTGAAGAATCAGTGGTTAAAGTTAATCTTTACAGCGATACCACAAAAGTATAGCCCGAACCTTGTGCTGTGTTCCCGTCATTTTACTGACGACTGCTTCCTCAACTTAAATGCGTTCAACGAGGGATTCGCAAGCCGGTTGTTATTGAAGGATGGGTCAGTACCCAGTTTATGTGGACCAGCTTCTTCCTCCTCCGAATCACAACCTGTAAGTATGATTGTTGCTGTTATGTTCTCTGTAGTATGCACAATACGTATTTAGTTGTGTGTATGTTGTGTACGCTCTGCGCAGCTTGTAGGTCTCCGGCTAACCAGCTAACATATGTGTTCGCTCGCAATTGTCTAGAAATGTCAAATGTTTGTCGTTGTTATTACTTTGAGTTAGGATAAATAATAGAGCAATACGTTGGTGTACAACAGTGCTTTATCAATACGTTTCTGCGTTGGGCTAACGCATATACCATGACTGTTTGGGTGTTTATCACCGAGCTGTGGGCTAGGTTCGCTAACATAAACATAAAACAGCTGAATGGGTCGCAAGGGAGTGGTTTGGAAAAATTAATCGTTGAGCGAATAAGGTAAAATAAATGTATATTATAAAACAATGAAAGTGTATTTTCCTTTTAAATGCCATAATAAGGGGCACTTTAAATGAAGCTCGCCTAACGAAAACAACGATTTTACTAGAGTAGCCAACAAATGTCCACGTGTACTACAGTTACCATGTTTTAACCATGATATCTGTTAAACAATAGTTTCTATACTAACACGCTTGTTAATTTTCAGTGTTGGATGCTTTTAAAGTTTTCACAGTTTTGGGAGAAATTAGTAGAAATCTGACACTATCTGAATATGAGTTATACATAATAATGTCATATAATATTTGATAATATTGCTGCTCTGTGTTGGATCAGTATTGAAACTAGTCAAAGCTCCTAAACACATTTACATCTGAAATACATGTTTCTGTGTATTCTCTAAAATAAGATGTTATTTTCTTTAATCTTCAGTTCTGCTCATGATGTGTTTGTGTTCAGATGTTGAGCATGAAAGCGCAGATGGATGTGATCTGCTGTAAATCAGTAGGAACTGATCTGTCCATGCTGGATATTGAGGATTTCATCAGTGAAATCTGTCAGCTGAAGAAAGAGGTGGCGTCACTGGAGGCAAAGCTGAGAGAAAGAGGAGACAAACCCAACAGAGAGGTTTGAGCGGCTCATTTCATCCTTCAGCTCAATCAAACCAAAGTTTTGTTAGCTTCTCACTTCTTATGCACATCTCAAATTAAACCAACAGTATCTAATCTAATCAACAATATAACCGCTAGAGATAACTGCTGAGTAATGAGGCTAATATCAACAGGTTGTTGTTTATTTGTGTTTGTCAGGATCTGGAGAAGGTTTCAGTGTGTGTGACTGACGGGACAGAAGCTCAGGATTCAGTCTGGAGATCCAGAGACACACAGGACTCCGAGCTCAGCCTCACTTTACTGTGTTATACTGACGCTCAGGATCATGGATCTGCTGATCAAACCTCTGACTGTAACGCTGGAGAACAGCAGATGCTGCAGACGCCGCTGAAGATGTGCTCCGTCAAACTGGTGGACTGCAGGAACCTGATAGAGAGCAGAGGAGAAAAAACCACAGCAGAGGAACAACAACAGAGACATGAGGAGGAGGAGGATGAATATCAGAATAATGATGATGATGTTGATGATGAAGATCATAATGATGTCTTTGTTCCTTTAGGTATGTTTCTTCCTTTTATGACCAGAGATGCCAAATTAACAGATTTACTATTATTTAATTATAAAGATAGATGTATGTTCTGATCTAAATTCATTTGTGAATTCTTTCAATTTGAGACACTGAGTGAGCTACGTACGAGTAGAATATCTCTGTGATATCTAAGACCTATCACAGTTTCAATTTTATTTTAACTGATCCAGGGCTCCAGACTGACCAAATGGTCACATTTTGCAACCTTTTTTTCCTGCCAGTGTGACTTAATTTTGTCACGCGGACCGTTTTTTCAGCTCAGAATAGATGATGCAGCGTGAGCTCAGAACAGTTTCACTTGCAGGCTGATTTTGATCATGCCACACAGATTCTACCGCTGATCTATAAATGACTCGTGGTTGCTCATGGCGTCATAAAAGTGAAGCCACCGCGCCACCATATTGGTATTTAATCACATTCTATTGATAGGAAATCATCTGATTTTATTGAGAAAACATTACGTAACAAGTCAGCATTTTTATATATGAAGTCTCCTTGTACATTCTTACAATGCA
Organism: Ctenopharyngodon idella; assembly: GCF_019924925.1. Lineage (NCBI taxonomy): Eukaryota > Metazoa > Chordata > Actinopteri > Cypriniformes > Xenocyprididae > Ctenopharyngodon > Ctenopharyngodon idella. Next base: position 3,134,057 of record NC_067220.1, read on the forward strand.
AACATCCTGAACATTAAATTGGTTATTTGTTTAAAGTCAGGATTTTCCCTATTCTTTATTGTAGTAGTGAATATCAGATTGGCTGTCAAAATGTTTCTTCTGAAATCTCAATACCGCATACAACTTAATTCGCCAAGTAGAGTTATTCACTGTGATTATGTAATTGTTGTTATATAAAATTGTTTTTACGGAAAGTGCAAATTGCCCACCTTGTTTGCAGAGGCTATTTACACTAACTCCCACTGATGTCTGGTTGAGCCAGACAAAATTATGGAATATGGCAGGTAATCATAAGATGGCCACTCGAACACTTCCGGTGACTTTGCCGCCCGCTGACAGTTTAGAACGCAATGAGCAATCCAGTCATTTATATGGATCAGTGGTTACTACACAGCGCTGGGACATCCAGTGAGACAGTATTTGAATTCGCCACAGTATTAATAACATTGCTGCAAGAATAATTCAGAGCAGAATTCTCTGTTAGTGCTGACAAAAATGAAGAGAAACATTGTGCCATAAACAAACAAGTTTTGGAAGACTTTTCACCAATCACCAACCAAATCACCAACATTCACCATGGATTTAATGTAGTAATGCTACATGTAACCATGGTATTGTGGCAGAAATAGTCAAATGTTTATTCATTTCAGGTTTTGTACAAAGTTGAGAGTGAAATTCAAGCACTTTTCAAGGACTTTCAAGTGCTTCACACTTTTTTCCAGCACTTCAAAGCTGTAAATATTATCCAATTTAAATGTTATTTTTAATGTGATGACCAAAATCATTATTTGTTCATCTATCAAAGATTGTTCACATTTGTGAAACTAAAAAGTTTCAAGATAGAAAACTGAATACATGGCAGAGTTGCATCTCAACTCAGTTCATTAAAGCTCTGTGCTTTACTGTCATGTGCATATCCAATAAATAAACATGTAATATTATTAACTGCACATATTCATACAAAACAATAGTAATTTTATGATTAAATTACTTTTTTTAGCCTTATTCGGACAGGACTGGTTTTCCCGGGGGACATTAGAGAAATTTGTGTTTTACAAGCTCTGTTCAGATGATAATTGCTTCTCACATGGACGTCTGTAAAAATACATTTGCACAGCTCAAACAAAGCTTTCAGCTGTGCTGCCATTCTGTATTAAAGAAGAATAGGATACAGGAGAAGAAAGTTCAACACAAATTCTAAGATTGCATTTCACTGTTTTTATTCATTTTGTGGAATACTAAATGTTTTCGTGCAAGTGAGAGGAGTAAATGCATGTTCATATTTAGTCTAGAACTACAATAACCATCATGTTCACACAGCATACACAACATCTCAATATGGAGACAGGAAAGCTGTCAGTCAATAAATGTGAAAAAGTAACTTAGATATTTTTTTGTAAATTGAAAAATTAATCCGTTACTTTACAAGTTAATTGGAAAAGTAATCTGATTACGTACCTCAAGTTACTTGTAATGCGTTACCCCCAACACTGGTCCTGACAGATCGCTGTAGCACCTCAGTTCAAGCAGCTCATGAACCGATCATCTCTTCATACTAGTTCATTTATAGCATCAAATAAACATGAATGAACATCAGAAGGAATGTTGTTTCAGCTGTGGAAAGACATCGGTCAGTACACACCATTTCTCAAGTTTCCACGCACCGTCGCCAATCTAACTCCCCTGCCTGGTTTGTCGGGCATAACGGTGGATTCTGCATTATGATTGGTTAGATTGCCTGTCAGTCAAATCCTGGTGAAGGGTCAATTATTGTACGGTGTTCCACAGTGGTCAAAAAGGATTCAAAAACTGAAATTTTGAATTGGTGTCCTCTTGTAAACTCAGATGTGGATTCGGACAGCAATTACATTACCACATGACCTTGAAGTTTTTTCAAAAAACATGTTGGGAGAAAAATACTGACATTCTGGTTTCAGAAGGTGATTAAAATCACACGTTAGTCCCTGTAATTGTTGAAAATACCTTGCGTCCCTATGAGAAACTATTACCATCCAAATAGGGCTACGGATGTATTTTGCAATTTTAATCCTGTCCGAATCTGGCATTTTTACAGAGGTTGTGTGGAGAAAAAAAAAAAAAAAATCACACATGGCAGAGCAAAGTACCTACTGTTTTTCGGCAAACTCAACAGTCCTCTGAAAAAATTTAATCCTATCCGAATGTGAATGTCTGTGATATTCGGTTATATTATTATACTAACACTTCTCCCTGTGTGTTTTTTGACCTACCTGACCTTCCGTTTGCACACCAGTCTTTGGCATGCTTTCATTTAATTTCAATATGGAAGGTATCCGACGAAAAAATAGTTATTCAAATTAATAAATAGAGCCAAATCATGGTAAATGCGATGACTACCCATTTTAATATCAGTGTAATAATATCAGGTAAGAGTAAGATACTTGTCTAGATTTCTCTGCACACTTACATGGGTTTATTATAAACTGCCATTTCTATAAACTCGTAAAGTGTACTTATATAGGGGTTTCATAATAAATTAAAATTATATCAATAATTATTAAATTAAAAGACATACATCTAGAAAACACACACTGTAATAAACATGGAGAGGTTAGGCCCTTCCTGTCCATTGAGTGATAAGGATTGTAACTCAAACTTCATTTAGAAAACTAGTCCTGTCCGAATAGGGTTTAAGAATAACCCTCCAAATGTTAGTCTGAAACTCTGCTGATCAAAATTCAGGTATAGAATTTACAGTAAAAGTTTGATATTTTATGCCCATTTTGTTCCTTTCAGATGACAACACTGGTTCATCTTCTGATGGAGAAACTGCGTCTACATCCAAACAGCGACAGACGAGGAAAAGATTCTCCTGTGGAAAAACATTAAGCAAACAGGAAAATTTAGTGAGACATGAGAGAAAACGCACAGAACAGAAAGACTTCACCTGCAAGATATGCGACCTCAGCTTTTCTACCTTAGAAGAGAGAAGACTTCATTCAAAAGAGCACACCGTGAAGAAGGAGTTTCACTGCAAACAGTGCGGGAAGGATTTTTTCACCACTCCTTATAATATGAGAGCTCATATAAACACACACAGTGAAAAGACTTTACACTGCAACGTGTGTAACAAATATTTCCGCACCAACCAACATCTTTCAAGTCATAAGCGAGTCCACACGGGTGAAAAGCCGTACAAGTGCCCTCATTGCGAGAAAAGCTTCAGCCAGGGATCCCATCTGAAGAGCCATGTACTCATACACACCAATGAGAGGGCGTACCAGTGCCCTCACTGTGAGAAGTGCTTCAACCAGGGATCCCATCTGAAGAGTCATCTACTCATACACACCAATGAGAGGCCGTACCAGTGCCCTCACTGTGAGAAGAGCTTCAACCAGGGATCCAATCTGAAGAACCATCTACTCGTACACACCAGTGAGAGCCCGTACCAGTGCCCTCATTGTGAGAAGAGCTTTAAACAGGGATCCCATCTGAAGACCCATTTACTCGTGCACACCAATGAGATGCCATACCAGTGCAGTGAATGTGAGAAAACCTTTACAAACCCAACTTCTCTAAAGTTACACCAAAAAAGACACACTGATGATAAACCATATAAGTGTTCACACTGTGAGAAACGTTTCCATCATTCAACTCACCGGAAAATCCATGAGAGGATTCACACCGGAGAGAAACCGTATCTGTGCTCCTACTGTGGGAAGAGCTTTGCTAGTCCATTTTATTTCAAAGTTCATCAGAGAGTTCACACTGGAGAAAGACCGTATCACTGTAGCGATTGTCAGAGGGGTTTTATGAATGCCAGTGACTTAAAAACACACCAGAGAACTCATACTGGAGAAAAACCTTTTAAATGCTCACATTGCGACAAGGCTTTTGCCCGTTCAAGTGCCATGAAGGTCCATGAGCGAATGCATACAGGAGAGAAACCTTACCGCTGCTCCATCTGCGGTGAGAGATTCACTTTTAAATGGGGTCTTCAGAGTCACCAGAAGAAACACGCTGACCCAGAATCATCATAGCTTCATCATGTAATGATTTTTAGGTTGTGTAAAAAAACACCTAACAGTGTCACAGGAACTTCTTAAATTATGGTTGTAAAACTAGAATGTGTCCAGAACAGGGGTGCTCAAACCTGCTCTTGAAGGGCCACTGTTCTGCAGTGTTTAGCTCCACCTCATAAGTAAAACCCTACTTCTCTCGTTTAGCCACCAGAATTTCAGGGGCCTGCTTCCTTTTGCTTTGCTGCATGTCTCCAAAGTCCCTTTCAAGGGAAGTCTGTTCACTCTGGCCATATTTTCAATGCCTCCGGGCAGCTATTTCGGCCATCCGAGACCAAGTTCCCCTATTTGAATGGGGGAATCCTGAAATCTCAAAACTGCTTGGCAAACTCACAATTAAATAACATATTTCAAATCATCAACAAATTCTGACATGAACTGTCCCATAAATGCTGTTTCTTATGTTCAAACAGCGTTAAAAAAGCTTACTTTTCAGGCTAGACAAGCTAATGCGCATGTGCAGTCCTAAGCGCGAGTCTCCGGTTTCTGTGGGAACCGGAACTTCTAACTGCAGCTGCAGTGACGCAATGACACTATCAATCAGCCATTGGCTCTTTTACTTAGAAAGTGGGACCTATTCCGCCATATTGCTCATTGCAGTTTCTCCCATTCATAACTAATAGGAGTGAACTGTTTTTCTATATCTATAGTCTTTGATGTCTCAGCCTTGCCCCCTTTTCTTCCTCCAAGGCAACCCTCTTGCTTCCCGCAGCACTACTGGATTGCTGGTAACCATGCTCCTCGGACCTCCTCCTGCCTTCCATTATACTGCATTGACATCTGGCCATGTCTGTTGCTCCTGCAGGTTTAATGTTTTGGCACAGCCTTTTATCCACCGTACCATATTTTGGATCATCCCTTCTGAACATTTCACAGTCTGAATTGCATTGAATGTGGGGAAATGATGACTCTACCAAAGGACCCTGGAATACGGACAGGGCACTCTTCACAATCTTGATTAATGCTGGGTACTTTGATGATTCAAAGACATGGGCCCACCAATCCAACATGTCATCCCCCTTCTCTGAAAGAGACCAAGCAGGGATCCATATTGTACCTCACAATTTAAAGGTGTACATCACTCCTTGTTGCTGTGAGATGTTGCAGCATGGTGGTCGGCTTCCTGAGGTGGATCCCAGCCTGTGAGTGACCTCAGAGTGGGATCGAGGGCAGACAGTGATAAGACTGAACTCTCTAAAGGCAGCTTCTGCTGCAGGTAAAGGCCAGTGGTTACCAGGGGCGTAGCCATCTTTTCAAAAGTGAGGGGGGCAGAATGTCAAGTGTTATACCAGTCTTTTTTCTTGCCTTTTTAATCTTTATAGACTGCTCAAGCTTCTTGCAGCCTCTGTTGAAGAGACAGGGGAAACAATGATCAACCTCATAAGTGTTTCCACTTGGTCAAAGAGTTGGCATCATATTCTGAAGAGTCCCTGCAGCCTCAGTAGTTGACTGATAATTACACTTGGACTTAAACATTGCTAATTGCACTCTCAGTAAAGCCCAGAGCAATTTTGGATGTTGTTCCAACAGACCACCATCAAACTCTCCTGTCAACAATATCCTTTTCAAGAGTACCGTAAACAGACCCTCTTGTTCAAATCTTTTTTGAAACTGCATATTGACAACATCCAGGACCATGAAAAATTCTGTTCTGAAGGTGTCCGCATTGGAAATGGGTACATGTGCTAAACCCCGACCAGACAGGCGTTTCAGAGGCTTTTGAGCATGGGGCATTTCAACTGGAGACAGATTTAAGGAGTTAGACATTTATGTTGCTTTGTTGTAAACTCTTTGGAATATATCCTCTGTCCTCTTTTTTTGCAATTGTGTCCTTCACACAGTTGACCGCTGCTAGCATTCCATCTACTGTCTGAGAGCGGCTCTAAAGAGAAGCACACCCCCGCTCTTCTGTTGCTTCTAAGGCAAGTGAAAGCCCAAGCAAAACATTGCTTTTTTTGAAATCTATCAAACACACAATTTGCCCGGCAAGCTGACTCAAAATGACAACATGCCATTTCCTCCATAGCAAGTAACATTAGCTAATACTGGTTTAGGACAGCACGAATGGCACAGGTGTGCACTGTCCACCTTTTAGGACACAAAGGTCTCATGGCTTTGACAGATCCACTCTGACTTTGAAATATCTTGGGAAAACTGAATTCATTTTCACAGATTGGGCAAGCAACACTCCCACTTCATAAACCCACTGCAAAGAGTTACGGATAACAGGAGATGCTGAACAAGCATGCTGTGTAATTAAATTCACACAGTGCAGACCATAGTGGACATAAAATGCAAGTGGCTGACTCTCTTTGATGATGGCCTGTGCCCCTGAGTACTTTACTGCCATGTTCGCAGCACCATCATAAGCCTTCCCTCTCAACCCAGTGGTGGATAAGTTAAGATGTAGAAATACATCCTTCAGAACCTTTGGCAGGTTCTCTCCTGTTGTCACAGACACTTCATACAGGCCAACAAATTCCTCGTGGACCATTAGATCATGATCAACATATCTTAGATGGATTTCTGACAATTATAATCAGTTTTGAGAGAACCATTTGCTTGGGAGCCTTTGTTGGCATAATTGATGTCCTTCATGCAGAGTGTATACCTGGAATGACCTTCCTTGTCTACCTTTTAATAAAGTGAGACAGGGAGAAAGTGTGTGTCTCCTCATTGATGTCTGTAGTGGTCTCTAATCTTAACCATGCCCAGCTCCAACTACACTTGCATCCTGTATTCACCTGCTTCACTTGCAATACGTCTTGCTTTTCAAATTCTTTAAATCTAAAAATGACACGAGGCAACACAAAACATTACATTTAAAAACACTATGCTAAAGCAGCAGTCCTTCCACCGCACTCAGTGTCCGAAATCACACATTCGTTTTCAATCACCCTCTTTAAGTGAACTATATTAGTGGAGTAATGTAGGGAATAGTGAATGAGGGTACAGGGGGTGATTTCACACAGCAAAGGTCTTTATTCTCACTAGAAACTTCCAGGCAAGCATGTTGGAGCTAAACTGTGCAGGATGTTGGCTCTTCAGGAGCAGGATTGGACACCTCCTGCTCTAGAACATCATTTACTTTGTAGAAATAAATCCTCTGGATGAAAATCTGTATTTCTTTGTGACAACTTTAAATCCCCTGTAATGTGCAGATCAGTGTCTGATATTGGATTAAAGAGTGTGTTTATGGGGTATTTGATCAGAATGAAGAGGCCTAATTCTTTTAGCAGTTATTTAATACTGATAATCATGATTGCATGAAATGAGCCTTATTTCTCTCAGTCACTTTGATACACAAAGCTGAAATGATCCAGACATGAATATCCAATAATACACTACAGGTACAGTAACATGTTCTAAGGTAACACTGTCAGTTTTTGGGATTGACAATTGCATTTACTTACTGGTGAATCTACTTAAATGAGTGAGTCTCATTCATCCCATTACAGTAGCGCCTTAAGTACTGTCTGTATGAATGTGCAATGGGAGTCAAGTCCTTATTTACTTGTAACCATAGCGACGTGACCAAAGTAATATCTCGGCATACAAATAAAGCTGTGTATTGCAATTAAAAATGCAAATTTATCGTGTTACCTCCACTTGTATCAGGGAGTGTGTGTTTGTGGCCAGCCTGCTTCATTTCTCCATGTCTGTATTCTGCTGGATGGGGTGCAGTAAAAACAATAATGTTGTGAAATATTATAATTTAAAATAACAGTTTTCTATTGAATCTGTATTCAAATGTTTTTTTGTTTTGTTTTTTTTTCAGTAGAGTCAAGGCTGCATTGTGATTGGCTATAGTTAGTTTTCAGAGTTGCTACCCTTCAGATAACATTCTACATTGATTTGCTGCTTAAGAAATCCTCTCACAGTTGAAAAGTCTTGTGCTGCTTTATGAAATGTGGAAACTGACATACAGGGTTTTAAGGATTTTTTTAAGCTTCTGGAACATTATTGTAATTTTTGATCAATTTCCTTGCTGAAAAAGTATTCATTTTAAGCATTAGGCCGGCTGTGTGAAAAGCATTAAAAATTTGTAATTTTTTTAAAATCACTTTTAAAATTATTTTCTTTCATATATCTTCATTTACGGCAGCCTCTGAAATCAGCACGCGCTTTCTTTTGCCTGTCTTCCTCAGAAAGCCGCGAACTCGCGTAATTCAAAATTTAACGGTCATTCCTTTTACCGGCTGACTGACTATTATTCGTTTATTGATGTCTTTCATTCATAATTATGTAAAGATGTGATCGTATATCCATCTCTTGGCAACGCCATTGAAATACGATAGTATTTTTAATAATAGAGAATTTAGGTTTGGTGAAGCTCTCCTAACCAGCCGGACCTTCTTTTCTTCAAACTCCATGACTCGTACTATAGGAGGCGCTGTGACATTCTTTAGTCTACCGGTAAAACCACTAAAGAAAGACTGGAGCCCTCAGACGGTGAGTGTTTAATTTGTTTAACATTATTTATGCGTTTTAGCTGTTTGTGTGCTTTTGTGTTGTTACTTTTCTGTCTCTGTTTTTCAATGAATTTAATAAAGCTTTTCCTCGGCTGCTCGCCTTATGAAAAGGAGTATAGTAACCGACGCTGATTGCCATTAACTGTAGTTTTACTACAAACACAATGTTTAAACTCTGGTTCGTGCGGTAAAATCATGGTTAATTTGTGGTTACCATGGTTTAACTATAACCACGGTGTTTTGGTTTTATTTGTAGTAAAACCATGCTTAATTTTCCTAAGGGGCAACTGTAACAAATGTCTTATTATTTTACTACAGTAACCATATTTTAACCATGATATTTGTAGTAAAAAAAAAAAAAAAAGTTACTGTACTAACTCAAAGGTTAATTTACAAAGCTAGACACTAGACACAAGTTTTCACAGTTTCGAGAGAAATGAGTTGAAATCTGTCAATTTCATGTTTATTATGTAATATATATTATAACATTTGATAATATTCCCACTCTGTGCTGGCTCAATATTGAAACTACACTCCTACGCACATTTACATCTGAAATAAATATTTCTGGATATTCTCAGAAATAAAATGTTATTTTCTTTTAAGGGGACATTGGATGAAATTTTAAACCTTGTCTGTGTTCGGCTGTAAAGGTTCATAGGCGTCCTTGCACCGAATCCCAACCTCAGGGGAAACAAAAGCAAAATGGCTTGATTTTATATTTCAAGAAAATTGCCCAGAACAAGTGGGCAAAAACTCTTTTCTTTAATTCTGGTGTGTGTTTCTTTTGATTTATGCTAGCCAGTGTTAATTTTGATTTAGTTTTAGTCATAGTCTTTTAACTAAAATGCCATTTAGTTTTAGTCATATTTTAGTCATCTGAATTGTTTGTCTAGTTTTAATTGACTAAATATAAAATTTTAGATTTCGTTAAAATTTAGTTACATTGTAAGTGCATTAATTAAGAATTTCTCTAAAATTTTTTGGAAATTATATACTCCTGGAGAAAACATCTAATAACCTGTTAGTATGAATGATATTAAATTTTGAACATCCAGTACAGACACTTTTCATAATAAAACCACTTCTAAAGAACATGTGGTTATCTTTTCACTGAATAATATATTCATTCTTTATAACAACTTTCATACAACATTATTTTTTCAAGCAAACATATTTATTTGTATAAATTATATAGAATTTATCCTTATTAAAGTTATTAAAGAGCAGTGAGTGATTGTCTCTGTCTTTTGTTGTTTGATTGATATTAAAGGATTAGTTCACCCAAAAATGAAAATAATGTTATTAATTACTCACCCTCATGTCGTTCCACACCTGTAAGACCTTCGTTCATCTTCAGAACACAAATTAAGATATTTTTAATAAAATCCGATGGCTCAGTGAGGCCTGCATCGCCAGCAAGATAATTAACACTTTCAATGCCCAGAAAGCAACTAAAGACATATTTAAAACACGTGAACCATTGAAGTTTCGAAACACTTATGACGTAACGAAGCCTCGTTTACTGAAATCACGTGACTTTGGCAGTTTGATACATGCTCAGAACCACTGATTCGAAACAAAAGATTCGTAAAGTTTCATGAAGCAGTGTTTTGAAATCACCCATCACTAGATATTGTTGAATAAAGTCGTTATTGTGTTTTTTTGGTGCACAAAAAGTATTCTCGTCCCTTCATAACATTAAAGGGATAGTTCACCCAAAAATGAAAATTTGATGTTACCCCCAGGGCATCCAAGATGTAGGTGACTTTGTTTCTTCAGTAGAACACAAATGATGATTTTTAACTCCAACTGTGCCGTCTGTCAGTCGTATAATGCATGTCAGTGGCAACACAATCTATAAGAGTCAAAAAAACATGCACAGACAAATCCAAATTACTGAACGCGTTCTGATGACGGAAGTGATGTCTCGCATGTATACTTAAATGAGTGTGAGACATCACTTCCGTTGTCAGAGCACGTTCAGACCTCACCAACCAGATGCGCAACGCAGTTGGACATAGTGGTGTTTTAGAGGTAAAAAATTATATAAATACTGTTCGTTTTCTCGCACAAACCGATTGTTTCGTGTCTTAGGACATCAATGTGTCGTCACGAGCCGCAGGGTTTAATTTGGATTTGTCTGTGCATGTTTTTCGCAATCGCAATCTTCATTTGTGTTCTACTGAAGAAACAAAGTCACCTACATCTTGAATGCCCTGGGGGTAAGCAGATAAGCATCAAATTTTCATTTTTGGGTGAACTATCCCTTTAAGGTTTAACCACTGTAGTCACATGAACTGTTTTAAATATGTCTTTAGTAGTTCTGGGCATCTGAAAGTGTTAATTATCTTACTGGCAATGCAGGCCTCACTGAGCCATTGGATTTTATTAAAAATATCTTAATTTGTGTTCTGAAGATTAACGAAGGTCTTACGGGTGTGGAACGACATGAGGGTGAGTAATTAATGACATAATTTTCATTTTTGGGTGAACTAACCCTTTAAGGCCACAGACGGCAGCAGGATTATTAGGCTGCTGTCACCTTAAGACCAAATGCCAGGATCCAATACACTGATGCACATTCGAAATTCTCAGAGAGAGTGTTTACGTTTTCTTAAGTCATAACTGATTGTTTATGTGAATGCTCTCCAAAACTAACATTTTGACATAATGTGTTCAGGTGTGAAAAGACTCAAAGAGAACTCAATTCAGAACTTGCAGGCTGTCTAAGAGGCACCGAATAGAGCTCTCTTTTGTGTCGTTATACTTTTTCAGATTTATATGTCTGCTGTTCTCTTTTTCCCAGACGTTTACATTTTTTAATATTTCATGAGATATGCAGCAAGTGTATGCCATTGCCAACTTACGTCCCGCCGAGTAGACCAGTGTGTTACAATTCAAATGTGCGCATCTACCACGCAGGACAGTGTGGTAGATGCGCAAAATTATTTGTCAATGAAATTAACCTTGATGCTAGCAAACGGCAACATCTGAGGTAGTTGCTTGTAGATGTGCTAATGTTAATTTTCATAGGAAATTGTGAGAGTAACAATCCACAATAAGGTTGGCTAACGTTATTCGTATGTTACAGTAGCTTATCTCTGAAAGATGAATTTGCTGTTATCAACAGTCTAAATTGAAGTAAGAGTGCAACAAGACTCTATAAGGGTTAACCTTAGCATATGGGGGAGAGGGGGGCTAAGTCACAGGGCAAATATAGCATGCGAAGTGTGTCGCTAATGTAGAATGTTTTCTCGGTTTGCCCCGTGTGCTACGGTAGACCGTTAGACTAGCCGATTTATTTTCTGCTTACTGCTACAGTTGGTGTTATTGTGTAAGAACCTCCGTTTGCAAATTTATGTGTATATTGCCCTAATGTTAGCAACTTGGGATTTTTGTGAAACGGAAACGGGTCGCTGTGAACAGAGCTGTTTTTGACAAGGTAAAAAGGGTGTTGTTTTACACAACCATTCTGAAATTTTAACCAAAGTATGTTTCTGAGATTTCATGAAGACCCTAAAGAATCATCAACTTGTGGAAAATGGGCATCTGATGTCCCCTTTAATAACAAGTCAGTTCTAGTTCTGCTCTTGTTCAGTTGTGTAAACAATCATTAGGGCCCGAGCACCGATGGTGTGAGGACCCTATTGTAATTGCTCAGTCAATTCTTCTTCTTCTCTAAAATGAATCGCATTTTGAGGGCCTAAACATGCTCGAAAACTCATGAAATTTTGCCCACGTGTCAGAAGTGGTGAAAATTTATGTCTGATGGGTTTCAGAATTAGGTGTGGCAAAATGGCTCGATAGCGCCACCTACAATATTTTAATTAAGCGCCCTTCGCACTACGTTTCATGGCCAAGTATGAAATTCGGTAGACACATGTAACAGCCCAATACCTACAAAAAAGTCCCTGGGTGCAAAATCTGAAAACCCAACAGGAAGTGAGATATTTTGAATTTTCTTTGCAAAATTTTTTGCAGTGTTTGCCATTTCCAGAGATTGTACTTTAATGAACTCCTCCCAGAGATTTTATCAGATAAACATCATATTTGGTAATTAAGGCCTTTGCGATGTTAAATTGCGAAGATCTAGAGTTTTCACTGAAGGGCGTGCCCGTGGCAGCTTGCCAAAATTCGATGTTTCACCATGAAACAGGAAGTTGTTGTAACTCGGGCATACAATGTCCGATCTGCCCCAAACTTCACGTGTTTGACAAGAGTCCTTTGCCTGAAGACATGCCAATATTCAGTTACAGTCATAGCGCCACCTGCAGGCAACAGCAAATGTCATGTTTTACACTGAGATTAACCCCTCATTGAGATTTAACTAGATTAACATCATATTTGGTTAGTCTAATCTTAAGGCCTTAGCAATGTTACATTGCTAAGATTTCGTTGAAGGGCGTGTCTGTGGCGGCCTGACAAAGTCTGATGTTTTGCCATGAAAAAGGAAGCTGTTGTAAGTCAGGCAAACAATATCCAACCTTCCCCAAACTTCATGTGTTTGAGAAGAGTCTACATGCCAAAAGGTAGCTGGAATTGAGAGAGTGTATTTGAGCTGGTAGCAGGAATTGTGGCAAATACAAATGACTGACGTAGTCCTCCTACATTTATATACTTAAATGTATAATGCCCATCGTGCTGTTTTCCTAAAGCCATCAGGTGGCGGTGGCACGTGTGTGAGGGCCCTTTCATCGCTGCTTGAAGCTTTAGTTTTGAATTTAAATCAGTGTCATTTTATTATCAATGCGTTTTTTTAGTAATCATGATGTTTGTGTTCAGATGTTGACCATGAATGCCCACATGGATGTGATCTGCTGTAAATCAGTAGGAACTGATCTGTCCATGCTGGATATTGAGGATTTCATCAGTGAAATCTGTCAGCTGAAGAAAGAGGTGGCGTCACTGGAGGCAAAGCTGAGAGAAAGAGGAGACAAACCCAACAGAGAGGTTTGAGCGGCTCATTTCATCCTTCAGATCAATCAAACCAAAGTTTTGTTAGCTTCTCACTTCTTATGCACATCTCAAATTAAACCAACAGTATCTAATCTAATCACCAATATAACCACTAGAGATAACTGCTGAGTAATGAGGCTAATATCAACAGGTTGTTGTTTATTTGTGTTTGTCAGGATCTGGAGAAGGTTTCAGTGTGTGTGACTGACGGGACAGAAGCTCAGGATTCAGTCTGGAGATCCAGAGACACACAGGACTCAGAGCTCAGCCTCACTTTACTGTGTTATACTGACGCTCAGGATCATGGATCCGCTGATCAAACCTCTGACTGTAACGCTGGAGAACAGCAGATGCTGCAGACGCCGCTGAAGATGTGCTCCGTCAAACTGGTGGACTGCAGGAACCTGATAGAGAGCAGAGGAGAAAAAACCACAGCAGAGGAACAACAACAGAGACATGAGGAGGAGGAGGAGGAGGAGGAGGAGGATGATGGGAATAATGAGGATGATGATGATGAAGGGAATGATGAAGATGATGATGAAGGGAGCAGAGGAGAAAAAAACACAGAAGAGGAACAACAACAGAGCCATTGGGGGGAGGAGGAGGATGAAGATGAATATCAGAATAATGATGAAGTTAATGATGAAGATCAGAATGATGATGATGATGACTTTGTTCCTTCAGGTATGTTTCTTCCTTTTATAACCAGTAGGGATGCACTGATTCCATTTTTTAAGGACCTAGTACGAGTACCGATACTTTTTTTTCTGGTACTCGCCGATACCGATGCCTATACATTTATTAATTTCTAAGCGATGTCTTTATGAATCAAACTTACAAAAATAATCTGTTTCACCTGTCTGGATCTTACATGTGTTCAAGCATCTTATTTGTGTTGAATTTGTGGTAACACTTTACAATAAGGTTCATTTGTTATGAATTAACCATGAGCAATACATTTATTACTATATTTGTTAATCTTTGTTAATGTTAATAAAAATACAGCTGTTCATAGTTTGTTCATGTTACTTCACAGTACATTAACTAATGTTAACAAATACAACTCTTGATTTTAATAATGTATTAGTAAATGTTGAAATTAACATTAACAAAGATTAATCAATGCTGTAGAAATGCAGTTCATTATTAGTTCATATTAATGTAGTTAACTGATGTTAACTAATGAACCTTATTGTAAAGTGTTTGTTAATTACTTTGTTAGTGCATATTATTAGTCTTTTGGTGAACAATTAATCCGTGCAAGTTACTACACAGGAAAAGATTGTTTGTCGTGGTAATCTTTAATCAAAATGTGAAAAGATACTTCTGGTCTGGAATGGAAAAGATACTTCCGGTCTGGAACCCAAGCCGTCAAACGTCAGTTAACTCTTAAACCACTCCCCTCCAACCGTTAGTCTGCTATGAGAGAGAGATGGAGAGGAGGAGCGCTAAAGTAAAACCCTGCCCTCTATTCAATATTCCTGTTTCACTTGGAAATACGTCACAACACTGGAGAAAAGTCGTTTGCAACTTCCAGTTCATGGGGACTTTAACATAGCATAAAACGTCCATTTTCTCACACAGTGAAAGATACATAGCAGAGCAAGAGGACACAGACAATGCACCGACAGATGAGACAGATCAGGTTACTTTTGATATAAAACAAAGTCTCAGATTTTAAATTCTGTCATTCAAACAATACATGTGGTTTTGGCGCTTTTTAATGTGCCATGACATATCGCTGTAGTGCCTCAGGTCAAGCGGCACATGAACCTGTTATCTTCCTTTTTTCTTCTATTATGACACAAAATAAACATGAATGAACATCAAAAGGTATGTTGAAAGATACAGTACAACTTAGTGAAATTAAGCCATCTCTAATGTAATCAGAGTTTCAACCGCAGAATGACTTCAATAAAACGGCGTAATGTGTAATTTACATGCTTACAATACATACATTTTTTTTATTATTATTTGAGTGTTGATGATTATGTCTAAAAATAAATAGCAACTGAATTTAATTATTTGGGCAGAAATAGATTTTTTTCTCCTTAAGAAAATTTTAATTATAATTGAATAAATTTAAAGACAGAGACACAGCTGGTTCAGTAAAACATTGTTTAATAAAAAAAAAAAAAAAAAAATTTGTTTGCTCACCATGCTGTAACGAACCGTGACTTCAAAACTGAAGTACGTACCGAACCGTCATGTTTGTGTACTGTTACACCCCTAAGTATTACATATTCATATTTTTACTCTTATTAAAAAGTTATTATTACAATTCCCAGATTTAATAACATAGTACTAACATTGTAACATTGTCACAGACTATTGATGACTTCTGAGGAGGAAAGAAAACCTGAAGGTGTGTTCATTTGGCTCAAAATTCATTAAAAACACTTTCAAAAGCTGAAGTGATTTCCTTGTTTTATTTATTAAAGTATGGCTCAATATTTTAACTAATTGCTAAATTGGAATAATCAAACAAATCATACTGATTAACCAGTGTATTAAAATCGTTTATGGCAGCCCTAGCACTGACATATTTTAAGATATGTCAGTGCAAGTCAAGTTGCTTTCACGTAAAACAGTTCAAACATGCATTTTAGTCTAGGACTAGCTTAAGCCTTGTCTGTGAAACCAGGGGTGTATTCATCACACACAGGGTATGTTTACACAACAACAATGTTCTAAAAACTGCAAAGTTTTTTCATTGTACAGATGAAAACATCATCAAAATTATCCCCATCCACACAGATCTGTTAAAATGACCAAAAACCCATCTCAGAAAAGTAGTTAGTTCATACACATGCCTATCCACCTTATTTTTACAGTTTACTGCACTTTGATATTGTTCTCATTATTTCTCTATAGCGGCTAATAAAGTCTCGCACATTCACAGAAAACACTGTACTTCCGTGTTGAAAAATAAGGTGGATAGACTAAACACGTAATACGCATTTAGGTGAGGGTGACGGTTAAGACGTTTGTTGCAACGCTTTTAAAGTTTATCCTTAGGGATACCCTGACTTAAGAGGTTTCATGCAGCCGGGTCCAGCATATGAATCTCAACAATGGTGACATACTTCATGCTGCAATGCATGCTGGGAGCCACAATAGTATAAAACTCATGACTCCCATCATGCATTGCAGCATGAAGTATGTCGACATTTTTGAGATTCATATGCTGATTCTTGATTTTTGTGTGTCTAATTTTTTTCCCTCACGATGTATTTAAAAAATTAAAATTCAGAAAGTTTGAACTCTGGCATGAAAGTATTGTTGGTAAGAATCTATTAGTAAGTAATAACCACTTTTGGTCAGTGATGAGTTTAGTAAGTCATTTTTCTTTTTGATGATGAAAGATATATGATCACATGACACATGATCATCTTTGTTTATGGCTTCCTTTGCAACAAAATATGTTTTAGTATAAACACTTTTACAAAGACAACAAAAAAGTCGAGTCAAACTACCCAACTAACGGGAACACTGATCATCGTAATGGTGACCAAATATTTTCAATAAAACATCAACATTAAACCTCTTTTAATACTCATAAAGAATTGTAGACAAATGACAGTCTAGTTTGTAATAAGAGAGATTTCATGTCTTTTCAGTAGATTTCCTCTAAGGCCTGGGACACACTAGACTATTTTAAATTCTTAACCAATTTTAAAACTGTGGGAGACCCAGACATACACTATATTGCCAAAAGTTTTGGGACACCTGCCTTTATGTGCACATGAACTTTAATGACATCCCATTCTTAATCCGTAGGGTTTAATATGGAGTTGGCCCACCCTTTGCAGCTATTACAGCTTCAACTCGTCTGGGAAGGCTTTCCACAAGGTTTAGGAGTGTGTTTATGGGAATTTTTGACCGTTCTTCTAGAAGCGCATTTGTGAGGTCAGGCACTGATGTTGGACAAGAAGGTCTGGCTCACAGTCTCCGCTCTAATTCATCCCAAAGGTGTTCTGTCGGGTTGAGGACTCTGTGCAGGCCAGTCAAGTTCCTCCACACCAAACTCGCTCATCCATATCTTTATGGACCTTGCTTTGTGCACTGGTCATGTTTAACAGTCATGTTAGAACAGGAAGGGGCCATCCCCAAACTGTTCCCACAAAGTTGGGAGCATGAAATTGTCCAAAATGTCTTAGTATGCTGAAACATTAAGAGTTCCTTTCACTGGAACTAAAGACTAAGACCAACCACTGAAAAACAACCCCACACCATAATCCCCCCTCCACCAAACTTTACACTTGGTACAATGCAGTCAGGCAAGTACCATTCTCCTGCCAACCGCCAAACCCAGACTCGTCCATCGGATTGCCAGACAGAGAAGTGTGATTCATCACTCCAGAGAACACGTCTCCACTGCTCTAGAGTCCAGTGGCGGCGTGCTTTACACCACTGCATCTGACGCTTTGCATTGCACTTGGTGATGTAAGGCTTGGATGCAGCTGCTCAGCCATGGAAACCCATTCCATGAAGCTCTCTACGCGCTGTTCTTGAGCTAATCTGAAGGCCACACAAAGTTTGGAGGTCTGTAGCTATTGATTCTGCATAAAGTTGGCGACTTCTTACACTATATTGCCAAAAGTACAGTGCGCAGGGCAGTTTCATTATAATCCTCCAAATTCATACACTAGAAGATTTATCCAGACTGAGAGACCACTCACCTGTCAATTGTAACATTTTCACAGTGAGACGAGATCTCTAGGAGACTCGCGAGATCAAACGTGACTTCTGAAGAAAAACAAATGGATGATCATCAACATTGTCAGCTGGTTCTCCTTTTGGACAAAAAGTCAGCCGAGAGAAGCCTCGAATCAGGCCACATCCCCCAGATCGTTGGGGGTTGCACATCGGGCTTAAAATCAAGTGTGTGGCCAGCCTAAAGCCTGCGATACACTGCACGATTTTAGCAATCCTATAAGATCATTACAAATCACAGTCTGCAACATGGATCTATTAAACTTGGGTACGACAGGCATGTAGACTGACTCGTAGGCTACGATGCACATTTCTATAGAAGATTAAAACATCAGCATGCGCTAGTGGTAAACAAAAAACCATGTTGAATCACACTTTGGCATTTGTAGTTTGTATGTGTGCTGAAGACTAGCTAGAGATAAGCAGTTTTAAGTTTTATCTCCATGTCGCGTTGATTACATGTCGCATTTTCATTGGCTGGTCAGTAGACGTAGGTCGTAGCAGCAAACACACTGTGCGATGATCACGCTGAATTTCTGACACTGTCAGAAAATGATTGTAGGCTATCTTTGGTCGTCTGGGACAGCCAAAAATCGTGCAGTGTATCCCGGAGTTTAGGCTGTGGCTAGAAGTCAGTTGTAGTTCTGGTGTTTCTCTTTTCTTCAGTGATTTTGCTTGTTATCATCAGATGTCTTCAATAATCAAACAATCATCACTCAATCACTTAATCATCTAATTAACACTATCACTGCTTCAGTGTTACTTGTAACACTCTGGTGGTTCCCATATGAACACAGAGCGGTGTTAATTTAACACCGGGGAATTTACTGTGCAATCTTTGCAGTTTGATAACCGCACTAAGACATATCAATTTAAATTTTATTTTGACTGATTGTTCAGCTCTAGATGTTATTGAAAATGTTAGATATTTTATGCCCATTATGTTCCTTTCAGATGACAACGTTGGTTCATCTTCTGATGGAGAAACTGCCTCTACATCCAAAAAGCGACAGACAAGGAAGAGTTTCTCCTGTGGAAAAACATTCAGCAAACAGGAAACTTTAGCGAGACGTAAGAGAAAACACACAGAACAGAAAGACTTCACCTGCAAGATATGTGACATCAGCTTTCCTAATTTAGAAGAGAGGAAACTTCATTCAAAAGAGCACACCGTGAAGAAGGAGTTTCGCTGTGAACAGTGCGGGAAGGATTTTTTCACCACTCCTTATAGTATGAGAGCTCATATAAACACACACAGCGAAAAGACTTTACACTGCAACGTGTGTAACAAATATTTCCGCACCAAACCACATCTTTCAATGCATAAGAGAATCCACACAGGTGAAAAGCCGTACCAGTGCCCTCACTGCGACAAGAGATACAACCAGGGATCAACTCTGAAGAAACATCTACTCATGCACACTAATGAGAGGCCGTATCAGTGCAGTGAATGTGGGAACACCTTTAAGGACTCAGCGTCTCTAAAGTTGCACCAAAAAATACACTCTGATTTCAAACCGTATCAGTGTTCACACTGTGAGAAACGTTTCCATCATTCATTTCACCGGAAAACCCATGAGAGGATTCACACCGGAGAGAAACCGTATCTGTGCTCCTACTGCGGGAAGAGCTTTGCTAGTCCATATTCTTTCAAAGTTCATCTGAGAGTTCACACTGGAGAAAGACCGTATCACTGTAGCGATTGTGGGAAGGGTTTTTATATGCTAAGTGACTTAAAAATACATCGGAGGACTCATACAGGAGAAAAACCTTTTAAATGCTCACATTGTGACAAGGCTTTTGCTCGTTCAAGTGCCATGAAGGTCCATGAGCGAATGCATACAGGAGAGAAACCTTACCGCTGCTCCATCTGCGGCGAGAGATTCACTTTTAAATGGGGTCTTCAGAGTCACCAGAAGAAACACGCTGACCCAGAATCATCATAGCTTCATCATGTAATTATATATATATATATATATATATATATATAGAGAGAGAGAGAGAGAGAGAGAGAGAGATAGATAGATAGATAGATATGGGTCATTCTACAGAAATGTCCACTTTTCTGTCTCTAGCCTTTACAGAAATATTACACTTGAAAAACACTTTAGTACTACAATTTCTTTATATTTTAAAATGAAACAATGTTATTTGAACAATTACACCTTCTTGAGCCGTCAATGTGGCAATATTTGTTTTTAATTAATTATATAGATTAGCACCACAGAAGCCCTCGTCCCCACAGTCATGTACAGAGGGAAAGTGCTTTACTTTGAGGTCAGAAACAGGTTTTTCTAACATTTAAAATACAATAATGTATACATAACTATCAAATGTATAATGTAAATGACAAAAAACAAAACAAAATGCCAAACAAATATTATAAAACATACTGTATATTGAAAGCAGTGGTCCCCTGGAGTTGTCACTGGTGTTACTGTTCAACAAAAATCTCTTATTTTGAAATAAAAATCACACTGACGACATCACTTGACTTCTCTTTTTCTATTTCTTGAGGATTTATGAAGAAAGGCCCATGGAAAGTCCACTGTCTCTTTTCAGTTATCAGAAATATTCTCATTTATCTCATGATTTCATATTTCAGTGGTATGACCTACTTTAGTGTTAGGGAATTAAAAAAACATTAGAATACAAATGGATTAAAATACTTAATTTAGTGAGAATATTATAATTGACAACATGTGGTTTGATACCTTGCAGCAGCCATTTTGTAAAATGGATCTTTCATGAAAATTGTCGCTGGTGATCAGGACCACCAGACTCCAATTTATAGATAAACTTTATTCAGAGCTTTTCATTTAGTTCTTTTGCCTAAAATAGCACAATATTTTGTGATTCTAACTTTTCTTTCTCATGGTCAATCCTCCTTTGGTCAGGTGTGGCTAAATTGAGTGCAGCTGAGAAGCAGCGATTTAAAATGTTGTTTATGATCTTTCACTAAGTGTTAATGATAAGTCTCATTGTATGCCAAATGTAACAATTTAGTCTCATCTATTTAATTATAGTTGAAGAATATGGATCTTTGGTCTTATGTATACGTCACTGGTGATTCATTGTGTCTGTGGTGTTACTGTTTATTGTCTGTCTCATTAAATAAAATGTCTCATATGTGACATGATAATAATTTTACATCCATTGAATTGTGTTCCATTATTATTTTTTTGTAACTCTGACTGCATATGCTGAAAAGATCGAGAAATATTTCATGAAAACCTTTAATATTGCAAAAGTAGTAAGATAACACCAATGACAAAAAAATGGTATGATACTGGATGATTGACTAACATTCTTTTATTGATGTCTTTCTTTAATAATTACGTTAAAGATATGATATCCGTCTCTTGGCAATGCCATTGAAATACACATTTTTAATTAGAGAAATTAGGTTTGGTGAAGCTGTCCTAACCAGCCGGACCTTCGCTTCTTCTCTTCAAACTCCATGGCTGCGTCCGAAACCGCTTACTTCTCTACTATATAGTAGGGGAAAAGCAGTAGGTGAGCGAATAAGTATGTCCGAATCCTTAGTATTTAAAAAAGAGTAGCCGAGAATTACCTGGGTGACATACTAATTCTCGCGAGAATTGGACGTGCGTCTACTTAAAGTGTGTCCGAATATGCCTACTTACCTACTATATAGTAGGAGAAAACAGTAGTTGAAAGGAGTATGTCCGAAACCTCAGTATTCATAAAAAGAATAGGCGAGAAGTTCCCGGATGGCCTACTGCTTCCGCCCAGATTTGAGTGCTCATCCGATGGATTCTTTTCTATCCCAGGAGGCCACGGGAGAGGATACGTCATAATCGAACTCGGAGGAGAAAAGCGACGTGGGTGTCGAATGTGAGTATTAAAAACCAAAAATGTATGATGTTTGTGCATTTTTGTAGGATCTAAAATGTCCTCAGACTGGTGTGAGCACTGAGGATGGAGAGCCACAGCAGATCCTGGAAATGGTGTAGAGCCGGTTGAGACCCTCCATCACTCCTCCTGCCCTTACTGCCTCATCTGGACCAGATGTTGCTGTGGTCTCTTCATCCTCCGTAAGCCCAGAGCCAGCGAGAGCATCTAGAAAAAGACCAAAAGACATTGAGGATTTGATTTTGGTCAAGTTTGTTCTGCTGGTTTCTGTTCATACATTGGAGCCCAACTTTCATAAGCTTCAAAAACATCATCAAATAATGTCATGAAGCTTCTGGAAGCCAGAAACCAGCAGGACAAACTTAATCAAAATCACCTTAAAGAAGAAGAAAAAAAATATGAACACAGAGATTTAACAGCGTGAAGGCGAGTAAATAATAACTAACCCTTTATGCCTCCAAATAGAAACTGGATGAAATGTGTGTATGCATGTATATTATAGTAGTACCTTGAAAAAAGTAAACTTTAAGAAATTATTGAGCGTTTGTGCCTGAGATGCTTACAAAAAAGGATTTACAAAAATCACATTTACATTTATGCATTTATCTAAAGTGACTTACAGTACTCTTGTGATAACGTCGTAGGTCACATGATAACGTCAACATGGCGGATGAGATCCGGATCGCATTCATACTCAACGGGATATGGCTATTAACAAAGAGTATTCTTTGCTATGAAGTACTTATACTCATTGAGTATGTGGTTTCGGACGCAGCCCATCGCTCGTACTGTAGGAGGCGCTGTGTCATTCTTAAACCACGGAAGAAAGAAAGACTGGAGCCCTGTCAGACGGTGTGTTTAATTTGTTTAACATTATTTATGCGTTTTAGCTGTTTGTGTGCTTTTTGTTGTTACTTTTCTGACTAGTTTTTAATGAGGCTTTACCTCGGCTGCTCGCCTTATGAAAAAGAGTATAGTAACCGACGCTGTGTTTCCATTTGTATAACCGTAGTTTTACTATAAACACCATGTTTAAACTCTGGTTCGTGCAGTAAAATCATGGTTAATTTGTGGTAACCGTGGTTAATCTATAGCCATGGTGTTTTGGTTGTATTTGTAGTACAAAACCATGGTTAATTAAGGGATGGTTTTGCTACATAACCATAACAAATGTCTTATTATTTTACTACAGTAGCCATATTTTAACCATGATAAACAGCTCTGTATTGATCTGTGATTTGTTTCAGTTGTATGTAAACAATCATTTTGAATTTAAATGTGTGTTAGTTCATTATGAATGCATCTTTTAGTAATCATGATGTGTTTGTGTTCAGATGTTGAGCATGAAAGCGCAGATGGATGTGATCTGCTGTAAATCAGTAGGAACTGATCTTTCCATGCTGGATATTGAGGATTTCATCAGTGAAATCTGTCAGCTGAAGAAAGAGGTGGCGTCACTGGAGGCAAAGCTGAGAGAAAGAGGAGACAAACCCAACAGAGAGGTTTGAGCGGCTCGTTTCATCCTTCAGATCAATCAAACCAAAGTTTTGTTAGCTTCTCACTTCTTATGCACATCTCAAATTAAACCAACAGCAAAATATGCTAATCTAATCACCAATATAACCACTAGTTGTTGTTTATTTGTGTTTGTCAGGATCTGGAGAAGGTTTCAGTGTGTGTGACTGACGGGACAGAAGCTCAGGATTCAGTCTGGAGATCCAGAGACACACAGGACTCAGAGCTCAGCCTCACTTTACTGTGTTATACTGACGCTCAGGATCATGGATCCGCTGATCAAACCTCTGACTGTAACGCTGGAGAACAGCAGATGCTGCAGACGCCGCTGAAGATGTGCTCCGTCAAACTGGTGGACTGCAGGAACCTGATAGAGAGCAGAGGAGAAAAAACCACAGCAGAGGAACAACAACAGAGACATGAGGAGGAGGAGGATGATGATCAGATTAAGCATGAGGATGAAGATCAGAATGATGATGTTGATGATGATGACTTTATTCCTTCAGGTATGTTTCTTCCTTTTATAACCAGATATGCTGATTTAACAGAATTATTATTAATATGTAAAAATATCATGTATGTTCTGACCTACATTGATGTGGAGCAGCATTTGTTGTATTTGAGACACTGAGATTGACATATCATGAGCTGCACGTCAGACTTTGTATTTATTTATACAACAGTTATTTCTGGTTCTCGAATCTGATTGGCTGATAGCCATGCGATATTTTAGTGATAACAGTACTCCTACCTTTTCACCGTTTGTATCACTCCGCTTGAAGCGACTGTCATGGCGGTCGAGCTAATCCACCGTAATTTTTTTGCGAATACTACACTTGTACCACGAACTGTAGTTTTAAGAGTTTTTTTTTTAGGTGAGAAAGTAGTTGTTTAGACCTGAAATATGTGATTCAATCATAGCGCCTATTTTACAATATGTTTAGATGTTTTCGGAGATGTGAGCTCCAGGCCATCAGCGGCTGTTCAGTGCTCGTGTACCCGCCGAGAACAGCTTCATCTCGGCCAAGTGCTATGGGGATTTGCCGCTGAGTCTTATAGTGGTTAAACATGAGATATAATTCATTTTGGGTACATAAAACGGGCTTATTACTTGTTCCAGAGAAAATCAAATTGTGCTATGTTAAATTTGATAATTTAATGTAAAGACTGTATTTAACTTGCATCCTCTATATAGCATAGCATATTGGCTACAACTAGACAGGAAATATCAGACGAAGACTCTTCTGCGCTCTTCAAATACATAAAACATTCGCCTTTATAGACATAGTGTTTCTTCAGCAAAGAAAATGCTGTACTTATGCTGTATCCTTTTCATTCGTTAAATATTTGTAAAACCCACATACAGGCGTAAAGGGCGACCAATGGCTTTGATATTTTAAAAATAAATAAAACAAAAACAGTGGTTGGGAATCACTGCTGTAGAGCACTGCTTCTGTACGTTTGACTGAATTGTACAATTGTGTTTATTTCCTGCGGTCATTTATAATGGCTACTGTTGTTCATTTAAATATTGTTGTTCAATAAATATTATTTTCTATAAATATGTTGTATTTGGTATTGAGAAAGGGTCCATATAATGCGTAATATGGATTGAGTGAAAGTTACATTAATACTTTCAATACAAAACTTTACGAGTGAATGAGACTCATTCAATGAGCCAGTCGCAAGAGACTTTTAAATTGAAACAAACTTTTGCAAAGGACGTTGTTTTCACGCTGTATGTTATGGAAAATTCCCTCCTCACTTTCCTCAGCGGACATTTAAACAGATTTTTATAATTGATATAATATTATGGACATCGACCTAAAGAATGAATGTTATATCAGACTAGGGCTGTAGTCAAGTCCACCTTTGTCGAGACCAAGTCCAAAGAGGTTCAAGTCCAAGTTAAGTCCAAGTCCAAATGAGACAGTCAAGAAATAATCCTTTTGAAGACCCCTTACATAACTATTGATAATTTATGTGATGCGAGAGACAGCATATCTTCTATTCTAAGATAATCATTTTGCATTATTATTTGTAATGATCAAAAAGCATGTGCAGAGTAACAACTCTGTAGGATCAAATTAGGCCATTTTATTTACTTTAGGTATAGCGATTTCACTAAAGTCACATAAAGCTGAAGTGCAACTTCACATTTTCAGTCTTTTTTATCATAGTGTAACAATCACATTCTGGGTTACCAATGAAAAATGTAAAAAAAAAAATAAAAAATAACAAGCAACACAGGAGTCACCAAAAAATTGACCTTTTCCATTAAGGAACAATATTTTCCCCCTTAAACTGATTGTTCATTAAAGTGCTTTTTTTACCTTTATAAATACCTTTATATAATAAACAATGTTTTAAATTAAAAATGTCCATTAGAGAAATAAGCAATGTTAAAATGACGTGATACTTTAAATATTGAACTAAAACCGCCAGTAGGTGGTGCTAAGTCACTGTCTTAATGAGTGAGTCATCGAGTCATTTATTTATTCAGTAATGAACCAAGTGGCTGCATTTTTGAATGGGTAATTGAATCATTAACTCTTATGATTTGTTCACAGTCACAGAACAAATCATCACTGTGAGTTGCAGTTCTGCTGTGGCTTTCGTTGAAACTATTTTGTTTTGTTGGAACTATTATTTCACAAAATACAGTAAACAATACAGTGCTTAAAATGTACTTCACTTAATATTAATCTTATTTTGTTTGTTGAACTGTTATATAAAATCAATGTCACGTTTGCAATCATGTGGATATTTGCATTTGCATTAAAAATTGCATTCTTTGCTTGTACAAACCCGATTCCAAAAAAGTTGGGACACTGTACGAATTGTGAATAAAAAAGGAATGCAATAATTTACAAATCTCATAAACTTATATTGTATTCACAATAGAATATAGATAACATATCAAATGTTGAAAGTGAGACATTTTGAAATGCCATGCCAAATATTGGCTTATTTTGGATTTCATGAGAGCTACACATTCCAAAAAAGTTGGGACAGGTAGCAATAAGAGGCCGGAAAAGTTAAATGAACATATAAGGAACAGCTGGAGGACCAATTTGCAACTTATTAGGTCAATTGGCAACATGATTGGGTATAAAAAGAGCCTCTCAGAGTGGCAGTGTCTCTTAGAAGTCAAGATGGGCAGAGGATCACCAATTCCCCCAATGCTGCGGCGAAAAATTGTGGAGCAATATCAGAAAGGAGTTTCTCAGAGAAAAATTTCAAAGAGTTTGAAGTTATCATCATCTACAGTGCATAATATCATCCAAAGATTCAGAGAATCTGGAACAATCTCTGTGCGTAAGGGTCAAGGCTGGAAAACCATACTGGATGCCCGTGATCTTCGGGCCCTTAGACGGCACTGCATCACATACAGGAATGCTACTGTAATGGAAATCACAACATGGGCTCATGAATACTTCCAGAAAACATTGTCGGTGAACACAATCCACCGTGCCATTCGCCGTTGCCGGCTAAAACTCTATAGGTCAAAAAAGAAGCCATATCTAAACATGATCCAGAAGTGCAGGTGTTTTCTCTGGGCCAAGGCTCATTTAAAATGGACTGTGGCAAAGTGGAAAACTGTTCTGTGGTCAGACGAATCAAAATTTGAAGTTCTTTTTGGAAAACTGGGACGCCATGTCACTAAAGAGGACAAGGACAACCCAAGTTGTTATCAGCGCTCAGTTCAGAAGCCTGCATCTCTGATGGTATGGGGTTGCATGAGTGCGTGTGGCATGGGCAGCTTACACATCTGGAAAGGCACCATCAATGCTGAAAGGTATATCCAAGTTCTAGAACAACATATGCTCCCATCCAGACGTCATCTCTTTCAGGGAAGACCTTGCATTTTCCAACATGACAATGCCAGACCACATACTGCATCAATTACAACATCATGGCTGCGTTGAAGGATCCGGGTACTGAAATGGCCAGCCTGCAGTCCAGATCTTTCTCCCATAGAAAACATTTGGCGCATCATAAAGAGGAAGATGCAACAAAGAAGACCTAAGACAGTTGAGCAACTAGAAGCCTGTATTAGACAAGAATGGGACAACATTCCTATTCCTAAACTTGAGCAACTTGTCTCCTCAGTCCCCAGACGTTTGCAGATTGTTATAAAAAGAAGAGGGGATGCCACACAGTGGTAAACATGGCCTTGTCCCAACTTGTTTGAGATGTGTTGATGCTATGAAATTTAAAATCAACTTATTTTTCCCTTAAAATGATACATTTTCTCAGTTTAAACATTTGATATGTCATCTATGTTGTATTCTGAATAAAATATTGAAATTTGAAACTTCCACATCATTGCATTCCTTTTTTATCCACAATTTGTACAGTGTCCCAACTTTTTTGGAATTTGTATAATATGTTATCAATACTAAAAACAAGAACGCACACAGGGTGCTTTTGTATCAAGAGAGTTTAAGTCTTCAATAAATCGAGACTAGCCTGTGCCCTAGGCTATTTTGTTCTTCATGTTAGTAAGTCCCAAAACCCCACTTTTACAATTGTAGCCTACATTAGCTGCGTTTTCACCAATATTAATTATTGTGGAGAACGGCAGTAGGCTAATGCAGTGCGATTTGTATTCTGCACGCAACTTCTCATACGCTGCTTGTGTGGATACAGTCAGTTTTGACAGCAAAAGGTGAGGTAATTTGATTAGATGTCATGCATTTGCGACATTCTCTCTCTCTCTCTCTCTCTCTCTCTCTCTCTCTCTCTCTCTCTCTCTCTCTCTCTCTCTCTAATACTGTACAAAATACAAGTTTCAATGGAGGGACTCAGCATTCCTTCGTTACTAGTTCTAAAGTGACGTTTTAGAATTAGTAACGGAGGCTTGGTCAAACTGTCAACTTGAGATTTGAATCTGTGGCGGAAGAAAGTAGTTCTGCACAAAAGAGGGTTTTAAAGACACTCCGTTGTTATTTCTTATTTATTTACACACTCGTGCCGTCAAACTGTTGTATAAATGCAATATCACACTCGTAGCTGTGCGATATATGGCTGTATATCAGAATGCTGTGATTACCTATGGCCGAATCACAGCCTAGCTGATATACAGCATATGCAAAGCTACCCGTGTGATACTGCTCATTTAAATCACACACAGGGTACGTTTACATGTCAACAGTGTTCTAAAAAATGGCAACGTTTTTTTGTTGTACGGGTGAAAACATTATCAAAACTATCCCCGTTCACACGGATCTCTGAAAATAACTAAAAATGCTGTATTACGCATGCAAGACAATTAGTTGCCGATGTCACTTTGTAAAGAAAGATTACGCGCCTGTGCTTACACATTGTTTTACAAAGAGCACTTGTGCCTGACGGACATGCCTGTCCACCTTATTTTTACAGTTTACTGCACTTAGATAATCTTCTCGTTATTTCCCTATAGCGGCTAATAAATTGGAAGGCTCGCACATTCACAGAAAACACTTTACTTCCGCATTGAAAAATAAAGTGGATAGACTAAACACGTAATACGCATGTGCATGCCGTCATCGTTTTTACAGAATCATGTTTCTGCAGTTTACACAGAGATGACAACGGTATCATTTTTAAAAAATTGCACTCTGAAACCCATTTTCAGGCCACCAAAACTTTTAACACTCTAATGGTTCCCATATGAACACAGAGCGGTGTTAATTTAACACCGGGGCTAACTGTGCTGCCTTTGCAGTTTGATAACCGCACTAAGACATATCAATTTAAATTTTATTTTGACTGATCATTCAGCTCTAGAAGTTATAGAAAATGTTAGATATTTTATGCCCATTATGTTCCTTTCAGATAACAACACTGGTTCATCTTCTGATGGAGAAACTGCCTCTACATCCAAAGAGCGACAGACAGTGACAGACTGTGGAAAAACATTCAGCAAGCAGGAAAATTTAGCGAGACGTGAGAGAAAACACTCAGAACAGATAGACTTCACCTGCAAGATATGCGACCTCAGCTTTCCTACTTATGTAGAGAGGAAACTTCATTCAAAAGAGCACACCGTGAAGAAGGAGTTTCGCTGTGAACAGTGTGGGAAGGATTTTTTCACCACTCCTTATAGTATGAGAGCTCATATAAACACACACAGTGAAAAGACTTTACAATGCAACGTGTGTAACAAATATTTCCGCACCAACCAACATCTTTCAATGCATAAGAGAATCCACACGGGTGAAAAGCCGTACCAGTGCCCTCACTGCGAGAAGAGCTTCAACCAGAGACCCCATCTGAAGAACCATCTACTCATGCACACCAATGAGAGGTCACACCAGTGCCCTTACTGCGACAAGAGTTTCAACCAGGGATCCAAACTGAACAACCATCTACTCATACACACTAATGAGAGGCCGTACCAGTGCCCTCACTGTGAGAAGAGCTTCAATCTTGGATCAGCTCTGAAGAAACATCTACTCGTACACTCAAATGAGAGGCCGTATCAGTGCAGTGAATGTGGAAAAAACTTTACAAACTCAGCTTCTCTGAAGTTACACCAAAAAATACATTCTGATTTCAAACCGTATCAGTGTTCACACTGTGAGAAACGTTTCTATCATTCGACTCACCGGAAAACCCATGAGAGGATTCACACCGGAGAGAAACCGTACCTGTGCTCATACTGCGGGAAGAGCTTTGCTAGTCCATTTTATTTCAAAGTTCATCAGAGAGTTCACACTGGAGAAAAACCGTATCGCTGTAGTGATTGTGGGAAGGGTTTTACTAATGCAAGTGGCTTACAAATACATCAGAGGACTCATACAGGAGAAAAACCTTTTAAATGCTCAGATTGTGACAGGACATTCACTCGATCAAGTGACCTGAAGATCCATACGCGATGGCATACAGGAGAGAAACCTTACCGCTGCTCCTTTTGCGGCGAGAGATTCTCTTTTAAATGGGGATTTCAGAGTCACCAGAAGAAACACACTGACCCAGAATCATCATAGCTTCATCAATTCATTAAGTTGTGTAAAAAAAACACTTTGCAATGTTATTTTATGTATGTAACAAAAAAAAAAAAAAAAAAAAAAAAAAAACCTAAAACTAGAATGTCTGTAGAACATTATTTACTGGGTAGAAATTAATCCTCTGGATGAAAGATTCACTGTAATGTACAAAAATTATTCTCGTTTCTTCATAACATTAACATTAATGTCTCTCAGCATGCGATCGCGAACTCAGTTCTCTTTTACGTCTTATTGGGCTTGAATGTTCGACAACGCATGCGTTCATTTACCAGTTATGTCTCAAGTGAAAGCTAGCAGTTAGGTGTAAACCATATATGTATCAGTATAACGGATCTGTGTGTTTGGCCTAAAGCCTGGAACACACCAAGCTGGCGGTCGGCCGTCAGGCAGGTTTTGTTCGTCGGCCGACTAAGTTTTCTCAGTGTGTTCCACACCGTCAGCTGAAGTTGGTCCTCGTCGGCTTTTTTTCGGCCTGATTCGACATGTTGAATCGGCGTCGGCGCTCGTCTGTCAGTCGGGCCATCTGATCATTCTGATTGGCTGTTCGGCTACTGCCACCTGCTGGTACGTAAAGGCATTTCTTCTTACGCAGGCACAGAACAGACGTGCTACTTGGCCGTCAGGTGACAAGCGTTGGTTTGGTGTGTCAGGGCGACTTTGGACCCAGACGCTGCCGACATGAGCAAATCCCGCAGTCTGCTTTCGTCGCCACTAGTTCGTCGGCGTCGGCTTGGTGTGATCCGGGCTTTAAAGTGACAGCAGCCTAATATACCTACCTGCTGTTCTTTGTCATTAATGTGAATCAAAGGATAGGAAGGTGAATGTCCTTGAGTGACCAAGCCCTGACTTAAATCCGATAGAAAATCTGTGGATGGACTTGAAGAGAGCAGTATTTAATCAGGGGACTGATGACTTTTCCAACCCTGTTATTCTAGTTTTTTCATTTTTAATAATCCTCCAGAATGTTTTTAAGTTAGACTTAATTTATTTTATTTTCCTTGGTGTAATGTGACAAAAGGTAAAGATTTTCACATGGTATGATGACTTCCTGTAGGCACTGTATATCGTTATTGTGAAATAAAATCTCATATTGTGATGTAGGAATTTGGTCATGTTGCCCACCCCTAATTATCAATGTAGAAAATGCTTGAGCTGCTTAATGAAGTTTGGAAACAGACATGCAATGTTTTTTCAGGATTTTGAACAGCATTTATTTATATTTAATATATTGCCATCAAGTCTGGTCATGAAAACGTAGTTGACATCGATATATTCTACACTGAAAACATATCAAATGTCTAGTAAAATCACTCTAAGTATGGTAAAAAGGTTCAATCGGATCAAGTACAGTAGATTATTACATCATTAGAGTGTGTAGCGCTGAAACCCTATTGTAATTGTTAAAATTTCCAAGGATCAGCATTCTCTCCTAAAAGTGATCGGGCAGATCAAACCGTTAGTCATAGAGACTTGAAACTTTGAGGGCTGGTAGTACTCACACCGTCTACAACATCACCAAGGCTCGCCCCATTCAGCTTTACAGGGGCGCTACAGCAGCCAAAAGTATGAAATGGCTCATAACTCCTAAACCCACAAGTGTCTTGTGTCGTTGGAATCTTGCTCATCTGGGTAAATTTTGGGGGATTTTGTATTTTTGGAAAACCCTACTTTTGCAAAGTAGTCCTAGGTTTTTGACCTGATTGGAACTAAACCAGTGCAGCGAGATTCTCTGGAGTCTGATTGTCAATAATTATCAGAAAAATAAGCTGAAATTTCGATTTGAAACGTTTGAAGTGGGGGGAGTCACTTTTACTAAAATGGACTGAATGAGATATTTTCACCAAAATCAGCACACCTATGTAAGAGCTCATTCTGTGGTTGTGTGAAAAAGGACACGGTGACTGGCCACTTGGTGGCGCTATAACAGGAAAAAACATGAAAATGGCTATAACTACTTCATCGTTTGTCCAATCAACTTGAAAATTGGCACGTAGTGTCTATGTCCAAGGTGCCATGTTTGTCTAGGAGGACATTGAAGTATCTAAAAAAATAACATGTCCGCCATTGGCCAATGAAGATTGAGCAGCTATCAGAAAATGTCAACGGAGGCTGATCGGAATGAAACCCGCTGGGCCTGTTTTATTCACGGCCCTACAGGTCTGTGAGAAATTTGAAAGAAATCAGGCACCGGGGGGCACCTTTGCATTTTTGTATTGTTTATCGCATGACTTTTCCATATGCCCACAACATTCATACCACATGGTAGAACTCCTCATTCTGAGCAACTTTGCCTCTAGGACCGCCTCTGTACATTGACTTGTTCGTTAAATACTGGAGGTTATTTCAAAAACCAACTTTGGCGAACTAGTCCTAGGTTTTTAGCTCAACCTCAATAAATCTCCTATGGTAAATTGCCTGTATTGACTGTAAGTTGTCTTTCCATCTGTGATCGAGATGGTTACAGGCTTGCTAATTAAAACATTACGCATGTGCTTAAAGGCCTTAAAGTGCTTGAACCCTAATACTTGCTGCTCGCAGCTGTATTTTTTTATTTTTTTTTTTAAATATTATACACTGCCAGTCTTAGTTTTTTTTTGTAATGAATTTATTGTGGAAATCCACCGGAAAATATTTATTTTTTCAGTAAATAACTCCCCGTTAGCAGACAAAACAGTGTAAACACACAGTCCTCTGATGGTGACCTTCATTATGTTTATTTGACTTGAGTGCCAAAGTTAAAGCATCTTTTCTACTGTGTCATTTCAGAAATATTCAAAATAGCAGAATACATACAGACAAAACTGGTGTTCTGAACACCATAGCAAAACATCACGTTTGTTTCGTCTTTGAGCTTCATCGACTTGTAGGTCTGAAGTCTTTCATGTCCTCATAATTAATGGGCAGATTTTTACAATCAGCAGGATGGTCTGTAATTAAGCTGTTGGTAGATAAAGACAAAGGAGAGAGAGTTGAAACGAGCATTTAATGATATAAACGTTACTTTACCTACTTAATGGAGTCCTAGAGTTTTCCAGAGCATTTACTTTTGAAGAACATTTTAAAAGTCTTCTCAGAGTTTCACACACCTCTCACAATGACTTTGGTCAGTGCTTCGCTGGATCCCACGTGATTGGTCGCCACACATTTATACATCCCGCTGTCTGACGCTTTCAGTCGAGCGATCTTCAGCAGACCGTCTTTGGTGGACTCCGCCCCTGCTGACATGGAGGCTCCGCCCACACGGGTCCAGCGGAAGCGGATTGGATGAGTGCCATGAGCGAGACACTGCAGACGCAAGGCGTCGCCAGGACGAAGGACAATCTCATCCGTCAGTGTGGTGGCATACGGAGGCGCTGAGGAGGAGACAAGACAGTTAATGTAATATGAAGCATAACTCATTGTAAAATGAGCGATGTTTCTCGACTGTTTACACACAGGCTCTTTCACCCCGATCCCTCACTGCGCCTCAGTGATCAGTCTGTGCTGCTCTGATTTAAAAACTCAGTTGTATTCTTCTTTAATTTATGTGAAACTAAACTCACCCCTGATGCTTTTTGCTCAAATGTGACTCTCTTTCAGGTTCAATTTGGCTGCTCAGGATCTGCTCAAAGTTCAGTGACCGCAGCTGATGTGGGTTCAGCTCAGATGTCTGACAGTATCAGCCTAAAGTCAACATTTGCCATCTACATTGACCTGTGACCAGCTCACAGAGCTCACGCATGAATTCTGATTAAAATGTAAATGTCTGTCGGTGACGACAAGTTCAGCAGTGATAAGAGTTTATTTCTGTCACTCACAGTCCACCTCCAGCTGCACGTAGGCCTCGCTGAAGCCCGCCGCATTCGTGGCGTTACAGATGTACTGACCTGAGAGAGAGAGAATGACACTGAAATGACTGATAGTCTGTTGTTACAAAGAAGTTCAATCATACATTTTTTATCATTTTATTATTTTCTTTAAGGTTAGTCAATCTCACATCAGAAACCTGCAGAAGTTCAGTATCAGAGTCATTTTTGCAGTTTCCTTTAAATAAATGTGCCTTTTTAAAACTGGAGTTTCACAGCTAACAAAAATACATTTTAAGAACAAACATTTTAAGGAAACATTACATTTTATCATTCTTCAAACATTATGGGAACATTTAAAAGTTCTCTGAACGTTCTGAAACACGTAACATTTAAAAAATATTAGATGAACTTCCAACCAAAACTTTTCAGAAAAGCATTCCATGAATGATGTATAAATAATGTTTTTGTGCTGACGTTTTGTGAACATTATTAAAGACAAGATAACGTTGAACAAACACTATTAATGTTAATGGAAGAATGTTTGTTCATAACTTTGAGAGAGCGTTCTGAGAACATTCCCTGTTAGCTGGAGTTTGACATGACTTTGAAATTTACAGTATATTTCATAGCACAGTGTTTATTCGAGAATGCATGTAAATATATAAGAAAACTTGAACTAAATTGAGCTGAATAATGAAACTATTGTCTTCTGTAGAGCTGCTTTACACCTGAAATGTATTTGTTTCATGACTGAAGAGTTATGCAACATTAAAGGTACACTGTGTAAGTTTTTTTGTTTGTTTGTTTAAAATTAACCACATTTTAAACAATAAATCAGTACATCATTAATCCTTCCAAAACTTGTTTTTAACTGCTGGAGGGCCAAAAGTTACACGGTGTACCTTCACTACTGTTATTTCTTCTTTATTGCTTCAAAGCTGCTTTGCTTTAAATAAATGTGACTTGACTATACACTTAAAAAATGTGTAGAAGCAATTTCAGGCAAATAATTACATTTTTTTTTTTTTTTTACAACTTTTTTTTAAGCAGTAATATTAGTTCAATATTCATCCCATATATAAAGCACGCATTCACTCGCTCACTCTGTACCTGAGTCCTGTCGTCCCACGTTACTGAGGGTCAGACTCCCTCCGCTCACCCTGTGCTGCCATGGCAACGGCGCCCGCAGCTTCGACCAGGAAATGACCGGAGTGGGTGAACCTGAGAAAACACAGAGGGATTATAATGAGATCATGAATTCACTGAACAGACTTATGGGATGCTGTAAGCTTTCCCTCCAAAAAACCTGTTCCCCTAAAAACGTCATCCATCCTGACTTGACATCCAGCAAACGGCGTTTCTGATTGGCTAAAACAGTGTGGGTCACATTCATTAATTTGTGTTTCTGTGTAAAAGAAACAGATGTGACATGTCACATGCTTTTACAAAAAAAAAAAGCTAACAGTATCTTTAAATTCGGTATGAAAATTTACCCTCTCTATTTTATGAATGCATGTTATTAATCTTATTGTGAACGATTCATCTATGCATATGTTTATTTTTTTATATTTTAAATTTTTTGGCCCTCATAATTTTTAATAAAAAATGTACATTTTCAAAAAATGTCATATTTGTAATCGCATTTTTTTTTTTTTTTTTTTTTTTTGGACCCAGGGTTATTATAGTTAACAAAAACTAAAACTATTAAAAAAAATTGTTCGTTGAAATAAAATAAAATACAAAATGCTAAAAAAAAATTGTTTCAGTTAGTTGGCAACGGTTCTCATTTCCGTGTAGTTTGAAGTACTAAAATTACTCAAACTAAAACTGAAATAAAAATTAATAAAAACTACATAGACTTACTTTAAAAAAAACACAAACTAACGAAAATAACAAAACACAACTAAATTACAAAAACAAGCTAAAATAAAATGAAAACAAAATATAAAAATACAACAAATTCATAATATTAACTGAAAACTATAATAGTATATTAATGATACTAAAACAACACTGTTTTGGTCTCGCAAAATTAATCAACAAAAATGTCCGAGTTTTCCAAATTTTTCATATTTTTAATCAAAGGTCACCTTTAATTTTTTTAAAACGTTTTTGACCTCGTAATTTTGAATAAAAAATTCAATATTTTCCTAAATTTGTTCATATTTTTAATCAAATTCCACTTTTATTCATTTTTAAACATTTTTTGTCCACGTAATTTTTAAACAAAATGCCATAACTCAATCTGCGTTTTTAAATGCAACGTCCACAACGTATCCCTACAAAATACACAAGAATAGATCTGCCGCTACTTACGTTTCATCACAACGTTAAATGTTAAACTGATGCTAAGTTAGCGATGTTCAATGTTCCTGATAGTGCTGTTACCGGTGGCGTGGCAGTGCATAGTGATGCTCTGACCCTCCACAGCCGTGAGATCTGTGTCTGTAACTGAGGCCTGTGGAGCCGAGGCCCCGCCCTCCAGTTCCAGCTCCACCCGCCCCTCAGCAAGCCCCTCCCTGCTCTGAGCACGGCACACAAATACCCCAGCGTCCTCTGCTGCCATCACTGTCACCTTTGGGAGGCAATTGAGAGAGAGACGTGGCAAAAGCCTGTGAATGAATCCTAAAATGACCCCTCCACCTCCCCAGCTCCACCTGCCTAGATCTGCTACAGGATTGATGTATGTCCATTTATGCAGCAGCAGCAGCAGATCTTACATGCTCACAGCAGTGTGTCTGTGTATCTGTTAGCAGTAGCAAGTCCATACTTGCTCTGCAGCAGCAGCAGCAATAATCAACAGCAGCAAATCTAGCAGCAGACCAAATACACTAACTGCATTGTTCAATAACATGCTATAACTATTCCAAGAGTTATATATTTAACTATATAAATATATTTCACACCTGTAGTGATGCGGTGGTGTCTGTTGTCGAGGAAACAAGCTCCGTCTCACTTCCTCCTTGCTGTTTGAACCAGCTGATGGAGGGGCGTGGCTTCCCCGAAACGCTGCACTCGAGAGTCACGCTCTCACCCGCTCGAACCGTCAGCGGCCCGGACGGCGTCACGCGCACCTTTGGAGGCTCTGAATGAACCAACAAACACTCATCATACAGGTGACTGATAGCTGAAGAACTCACTTGATTTTTATTGTTATTATTTTGTTTTGTGTTTTATTTAGTTTTAATTGTTCATATATAACGTTTACTCCATTTATATCTTTTGTTTTCATTTTTATTTCATTTGAGTATTACTTTCAGTTTGTACCCACTACATCTCAAAAAGGACCTTTGGTCAGATGTTTGACATTGTTTTATATGTCAAAAACACCCTTCTGTTGTAGTCGGGTAGTTATTTTGACAGAAAACACTAGTAAAGCGAAGCCCGAGAGATTAATTAAATCAATCCTGGAAATTAAGAAACAAAAGTAATTTCCTCTCTGGTGTCATTTACATTTTTACACATATTATTTTTATAGCTTTTGTTCTTTGCAAATTCCAGACTTTTTCTTTTAGTTCATGATAATATATGTTTTTACTGCTAGATTTGTCTTTGGGATAGTTTTTGGTACTGATATTTACATTGACTGGAGGTACAATGACAGAAACATTGGCTATTTAAAGTCCCCATGAAATCAAAATGAACAATTCTTATTTTTTATTGAATATTGCAGTGTTTATAATAAATGATTTATCGGTACACATCAGTATTGTGTTAAATTCATGTTCCTCATAGTCTTGAATCAGAATATCTTCTCCTCTCTCTTGCAGCATCTCTTCTCTGATGATGAGGGCGGGGCAACCTGTCACTCACATGAGATCCACCAATAGCAAACCACAACCATCCAATCAATTCCCCACAAACAAAATCAAGCCCCGCCCTACAAGTTCAGTTTCACTCAATATACATCACTATAGGGAAGAAAAGACTAGAGCACCTTCCCTTCCATGCCCATGTTAACAGGAGAGAAACACACTGGACTCACGTCTGATGCTCAGGTTGGTCGTGATGGTGGATTTTCCCTGTGCGTTGGTTGCAATGCAGCGATACCCGCCCTGGTTATTGAGACGGGCATTGGCAATGGTCAGGACGGCACCATCAGGTCCAAGCTTAACGTTATCTGCAACAAAATACAGCAAAACAAGTAAATTCATTAAAGCCATAATCTGATCTGTCTTTTTACTAACTAAAATGACATTACGCTCTCTAAAAAAATGAAGGTTCTTTATTGTCATCAATGGTTCCATGAAGAACCTTTAACATCCATGGAAACTTTTCATTCCATAAAGGTTCTTTACGGTTCCTAAGATTATTGAAATGTTCTTCACACTAAGATAAAAATGGTTCTTTTAAGAACTGATCACTGAAAAGTTCTTTAGGAATCAAAAATGGTTTCTATGAAAATGTTCTTCTTTTGCATCGCTGTGAAAACCCACTTAATTTGGTTTCTTATTTATTTATTAATTATGCTTCATTTAAGTACCAACTTCATCTCAGATGTTTCTTCAACAATATAACGCAACTTGTTCTTATTCATCAATTTGATGAGAAATGTTTTGATTACAGACTTTGGTGTCTTAATTCTGAGCACATACTGAGATACTGTTGAGATGTTTCTTCTGAAACTCTAGAAAAGACATCAAAGGGTCTTAGGGACACAGAAAGATTTTTAAGGAATTTTATGTTCCGCATCCGGGTCAAAACTGATAGAATAGAAGGGTTAAAATTGTGTTTTATCCATTTTTCCCCCAGTAAATTGTTTTTTTTTTTCATATTTTTCTCAGACGGTTAGCGATGTGAACGCACCTCCCAGCGGCTGGTTGTTGATCCTCTTCCACTCCAGCTGGACGGGCTGTGATCCGCTCGTCACGCGGCAGTGAAAACTGACGGTCTCGCCGAGTTTAACCGCAGCTGTTCGCGGCCGGACGGAGACAACAGGACTCTGACCACATACTGACATGAGTACACAACATACATGTTTGAGTCAAACACAACATTTCACACCTTTCAGCCTATGACTGAATGCCTCTTACTGTAAGTTACATCAGGGGGTTTCGATCTTTTAGAGGCCACGGACCATCAAATGTGCGACCCCATCCTAATATTTAAAAGGCAGCTATATATTTACATGTATATTTAAAGACCCAATATATACTATAGTCAAGTCACCTTTATTTTTGTAGTGATTTATACAATAGAAATTGTTTCAAAGCAGCTTTACAGTAGTAAACAGGAAAGTAACAGAGTTAATGATCCCAGAACTGTACATTTCTGCCACATGGACATTACTTTAACACCGTCACCTCTGATAACAGATTACTCTTAATATGTGGAAACATGCATTTTCTGTAAAGCTGCTTTGAAACTATATGTATTGTGAAAAGCGCAAATAAATGTAAATTAAATTAATTATGCAAACTTCATCAAATATGAGACAAAATATACATATTTAAAGTATTACTTGAAAAATATTTAGTATATGTTAAGTTTGTTTTTTACTCGCTATTGTACTGTATTGTTAAATGTATTATTTATTTATTATTGTTTTCTTATTTATTTTAATTTTTAATATTTATTTATTTTAATTACATTTTATTTGTATCTCACAAAAGAGGATTAGGGCCAAGTAATAATAATTTAAAAAAAAAAAAACATCTCGAGATTAAAGTCGTTCACTTTCGAGAAAAAATGTCAAAATAAAATGTTGAGAATAAACTCATTAAATTTTGAGAATAGATTCATTATGTTACTCGAAATTTAATGAGTTTTTTCTCAAAACACAACTTCATTCTCAAAATTTAATGATTTTATTCTCAACATTGTATTTAGACTTTTTTTTCTCTAAATTTAATGTTTAATCTTGCATTATAATGACTTTATTCTCGAGATGGTTTTATATATTTTTTATTATTGCTTGGCCCTAATCCTCTTCCGTAGTATGCTTATTAATCTAATTTTTATTATTTATTTGAATTAATTAATTTATAATAAAATATTTATTTCATTATTCTATTTTTTTCTAGACTTTTCCACAGTCCCCCGTCACTTCCCTGTGGCCCCCAGTTTGAAACCTCTGAGATAGACGACATGATTCAGAACATCTTTTTTGTTTAATTTCAGATTTGTCTGATTTCATTTTCGAGTCTTTGTCAGATGAACCCTTTGCTCTCGCTGACCTTCTGTCCAGCTCTGGTAAACAAACACAAGCGAAAATCAAACACATTCTGTTTTTAGGACAACAGAATCACTTCATGAGCAAACTAAACCAGTGAGTGTGATCTGATCTCATTTAATACATTTATTTATTATCAGGATATCCGAAAGCAAAGCTGTGACCACATTATCTTATTATATTATATGTCCCACAAAGACTACATCACAAAAAGAAAGAAAACAGAATGACACAACAGTGACGAAGATTTGCAAGTTAATGCACAAGATTATTACAACAGAAATCATTGAAAAGATTGAAACTAGCATTTGAAAATATATTTTCATTAAGAAAAATAAAAACAGGAGCAAAAATACAAATAAAAAATTTGCTGTCAGTGTTGGACGGTGTGATTTAATCAGTCTCAACAGCCTGACTTTTGACTATCACTGTATTTTGTCAAAAAATCAAAAAACAAAATGATAAAGAGAACAATGAAGAAAAGCCAATTAAACAAAGCAGCCATCTGACACACAAAACAACCAATCATATCTCATAAAGTGACATCAAATGTGTGGCGCTGCATTATAAGTGAACACTGAACACTGCTACTGAAACCAGATGAAACTGAAACAAGATGCAAACAAAATATATTTAGGAAAATTAAAACTAACTTAACTTAACTGAAAATACAGCACAAAAGTTTTCATAACTAAAATCTTGGGATTTACACCTAAAAAATGTATTTAAAATGAAAGAAAGAGAGAAAGTGCTTCACCTGCGTGCAGGACAGAGAGAATCAGCGCTGCGGTTCGGACATTCATGATGAACTGGAGATCTTTCTCTGTCTGGATCACTGTTTTACACTCCTCCTCTCTCTCTATCACACAATCTGCACAGATATTCCTCCTATCAGCACACACACACACACACACACACACATCACAGAGAGAGCTTATCTGTTTTATTGAACTCAGTGTGGCATCATGATAACACTCTGAATGTTCAAAATGTCAATTTTTTAAAAACATTTTTTCTTGGTTATATGAATGTTAAGGGAACATTCCATTTTAACATTTTGCAAACATTATGGGAATGTTACTTTTGAATGTTCTCTGAACGTTCTGAAACAAGCAGTAACATTTAAAAAACTGTTACATCTTAACGTTTCAGTTAAAATAGTTCCATGAACAATGTATAGATAATGTTTTTGTGCTAATGGTTTCAGAACATTATTAAAGACCAGATAACTTTAAACAAATGTTCTATTAATGTTACTGGAAGAACGTTTGTTCATAACATTGAGAGAACCTTCTGAGAATGTTCCCTGTTAGCCAGGAAATTATATGCATGAACCACATGGAATGTTAAGTGGTGGAGACAGATTCATAACGGGACTAAATAATGTCCTACTTCACATCAAAACATGCCAAACATGCAGGCTAATTATATTAATTTAGGAACCACAGAAGTTTATTCAGAAGTGCAAAATGTCTTCTTGTAGGCGTAATGTTTAGGTTCGTCTGCAGTAATTATAATTCTCTTTATACAAGAACAATAGTGGTCTATGGTGTTTTCACTGGCTAAATAAACATTTAATGTGTTTGTTTGTGGAGACTGAATGAAACTAAACACAGAAAGAAGCAGATATGCACAGAAGAACCTGAGAACATGTGATGGTGTTTCTGCATGGAGGTGTTTGTTCTGCTGCAAAAGTTCAAAACACCCTAGAGAACATAAACCAGCAATACTTTTCGATTGGAGATCTTAAATAGTAATTTTAAGCAAACACGTTTTAGCACATAACATTAGAATGAATTCATCAGTGTTACAATAAAACAGATTATCTATTAATTTAAACATTTTTCTGAATATGTACAGCCACCCAGACAATATTTCATGGCGAGGTGAATGTAGACATGATAGGGGTTTGAGGTATATATTGGCCCTACACGGGTTTATCCATGGGTTCAGTTAGCCTCAGTATGGACTAATTCAGATAGGACCAACATGGAACCCATGATCAAACCTATATCTCAAGCACATATCGTGCCTACATTGGCCTCACCATAAACAGAATCTCAGTAAAAAACTACATTGAACCCCCATAAACAGCAGCCAGAACATGACTGCACACTTTACACATTGTTAATAGAGTTTGATTACTCACCTAAACCTCAATAAACCCTAACAATGAATCCTAATGTGCACATGTTCATGTGTTTATTAATGGTTTGGAGAATAGCAACCCTAATTTAGTAAAATGTACTGAAATACAATTTAATAAGATGAGTGTTGAACTGTGTCTGATCTGGTGTTTAAAGAGTTTCATCATCTGCAAACAGAAGTCCAGAGTCTGACTGTGGGCTTGTGAGTTTGTGTTTGTGATCACATGGGCAGGACTTTAAATCAAGGGGAAGAGCACATATAAACAGAAATGATTACAGACGCATTGCATGATTCAGCAAAAAGATGCTTTAAAAATGTTGCCACTTCTTTGTCAGAGACCTTCTCAGAAAAATCTCAGAGAGAAAAGTTACTATAAAATTTCTCCTCAAACTTATTGAGATAAGGGTGATCGTTATCGATGTTCATTTTTAATGTTATCATTATCGGCCAGATCAGAAAATTTGGACGATATATTAAAGCCGACACTGATCAGGCATAACATTATGACAACAGACACTGAAGTGAATAACACCGATTATCTCTTCATCACGGCACCTGTTAGTAGGTGGGATATATTAGGCAGCAAGTGAACATTTTGTCCTCACAGTTGATGTGTTAGAAGCAGGAAAAATGGGCAAGCGTAAGGATTTGAGCGATTTTGACAAGGACCAAATTGTGATGGCTAGACGACTGGGTCAGAGCATCTCCAAAACTGCAGCTCTTGTGGGGTGTTCCCGGTCTGCAGTGGTCAGTATCTATCAAAAGTGCTCCAAGGAAGGAACAGTGGTGAACCGGAGACAGGGTCATGGGCGGGTCAAGATTCATTGATGCACGTGGGGAGCGAAGGCTGGCCCGTGTGGTCCGATCCAACAGACGAGCTACTGTAGCTCAGATTGCTCCAGAAGTTAATGCTGGTTCTGATAGAAAGGTGTCAGAATACACAGTGCATCTCAGTTTGTTGCAAAACTCGTAATTTTTTCCATTTTTAGTTGAAAATAGTGTCCTCTTAATTACACAAAAATACACTAAGGTTTTTTTTTAACTCTACTTCTAGAAAATGAAGGATAGAGAATGCGCATAAGGTGTGTTATGCTTTTATGTTTTTAATTCATTTATGAAGCCACTGTAAACTTTAGCGTTTCGTATTATATTGTTATATTAACATGCTATCATATTTTGTGGAGTTAGATTATTTTGTTGTAAAGAAAAAAGCCTGACAATGTCACTGCTGAATACCTGCAAGTATGTTGGTATTCTTACACACCCACAACTCGTAAACTCGGGGCTCAAAGAAAATCTGTAGTTTCTCACTGGTATTTATGACTTTGTGGTGTCGTTCATGTGCATAAAAAACGATCTAACCGAACTTACTTCCTAGGTCTTTGTGAGGTCTGAAATTAGGAAAAACTTGTCTTAATTTGTGTTTAATTGGTGCATGTTGTTAAAGTGCAGTTCTGTTTCTACTTCATTCTGTCTGCAGTGGAGATGCACAGCCTGTCTTCTGTTGCTAGTCAGATCTTCAACTTCAACTTTATTTTATAAAGTTTTTATCATTTTTTTAATAAAGGTCTGTCTGACTGATTTCACAAGGTATTCCTTCATCTTAAGTGAGATACCAGTCCAAAGGGAGTGTAAGTTCAGGTTAAAGGGCACTGCAGAATAATGCTGCGTTCCAGACAGATCGATCAACC
Source organism: Ctenopharyngodon idella (assembly GCF_019924925.1). Taxonomy (NCBI): domain Eukaryota; kingdom Metazoa; phylum Chordata; class Actinopteri; order Cypriniformes; family Xenocyprididae; genus Ctenopharyngodon; species Ctenopharyngodon idella. The sequence goes on from NC_067220.1 coordinate 3,178,447, forward strand.
TCGACCTCAGCGAGATGCTTCATTCGATGTCACTTCCAAGATGGCGGCAAGTCCTGCTTAGCATAGCATAGACCTTATGTCAAACGTGAAAACAAACTTTAACATTAAGTTTATAATATGACACCATCACTTTTGCTTTCATCAGCTGTTTTCAAAGCAAATGGAAGCTTTTTAACTATGTTTTTTTTTCTGTTTTTGCCATAATTGACACAAAACTCAAAATGCTCTTGTTGTGTCATGGCGACATCATGTGGTCAACATGAACATGACGTGTGATTGACTGCAACTGACTGAGGTGACAGAAGTGGGACATTTCAACTTGGATGTTCTCACATCTGACCTCGTCTTGAACGTGGCATGAGGGCACATCGATACACATCGGCATTTAGGGGTCCTGAAAATGCTAACTTTTGAAAGTGGGTTTCAAAGTGCAATTTTTTAAAACTGATACCATTATCTGTCTCTGTGTAAACTACAAAAGTGCCAATTTGTGAAAACGGTGATGTCTTGCACATGCGTATTACGTGTTCAGTCTATAGGTGTTTCTTTACAGAGTGACATCGCCATCTACTGGCCTGGCAGCAGATTACAGCGTTTTTTTTAGTCATTTTTGTGGATCTGTGTGAACGGGGGTTGTTTTGACATTGTCATCTGTACACGAAAAATGCAAAGTAAACATTTTTTCCATTTTTAGTACATAATTGTCGTGTAAATGTACCATTATTACGATGTTGTGAAACAGATTAATTTGCGTTTTGTTACTGATTTAGTTACACACTTGTTCTGAGTTGTTAATCATCCTTCTGTGTATTTATAGTCTTGGTTTTGATTCATTCTTTGTCTGTTTCCGTCATGCTTAGGGTTGGATGTTCCATTCCTGTGTTGTATGAAAGATATATTCCTGAGTTTGTTTTTCTTTTGAGTTTTGTAATAAAAATGAACTACCTTGACTAAATCCAGCTCTTAATTTTCACCTTGCTGCAACCACATGATGACAGGTAATCAGTTGGTAATTTTTATTTATTTATTTATTTTTTAAACAGGCAGTCAAGAGTTGTCAGGGCAGGAGAGGACACACGATGACACAACACACAAAGGAAGTTTCACAGGTGAGAAGTAACATCACAAAGAGTGCATTGTAATAAATTTTTACATTGTATAAAATAAATCCATATGGAACTGAATTGTGGACTGTAGAAAAGAATAACTAGTGTGTGAATGTGCAGGTATCCATTACTGTATTTCTGGCTGAATTTGTTTTTTATTTTATTTTTTTTCCCCTTACGGTACATTTAACAGGATATTATTTACTTTACCTGACACGTTGTTGCTGTTTTTATTTTTTATTTTTTTAATATTTTTAATATTTATTTTTTTTCCCTGTGTTTTGTCAAATTTTTAAGGGTCAGATCAGGTGAAAACGGCTATAAAATTGCACATTCACTGCCTGTCACATCTTTATAGTTTATATTCTTTATAGTTAATATTCAGGGCTGAGAGATGCAGATTAAGGTCTTTGATTAGTTCAGCAAGTGTCACCTGATCCAGACGAGACATTTCACTCTGTCTGTGACAGACACACACAACGTTAAACATTCAGTTCATGCATATTATCAATTCGTTGTAATTACTACTTTCATTTTTTAGTATTTTTTTCTTTTAGTATTTATGGATTTCAGTGCAATGAGTCACTGTTAGTTGTAAATCATGTTTTATTTCAGTAAACTGTGGAATGAATCTCTATCACATCACACTTCATTAGGGCTGTTGTGTGAGAGTGGATTTAAACAGTACTTTTAATAATGTTCTCTTAAATCCAATATGTCTGTGCACATCTGTTGATAAATATGTGTGTTTGTGTATACAGCATGTGATCACTCATCAGTGTGTTTGTAGTTTGTTCATTTCTTGTTCAGAAAGTTTTTGTTCAGATTGTTCAGAAGTGTGTAGTTGTGTCATGTTTCCTGCAGGAGCCGCCAAAGGCTTCAGTTAATGTGCTGAAACACGATCTGGAAATGTGACCTTATGAGACAAACCTGTAAAACTGCTATTGAACACAAATCCAACAGTTCCCAAAACAAACCCTACAAAATATTATACACTAATATTCAATAAATAACAATCATAAATGAAACACAGATGGAAGAGTTTAAGACAATTCTTCAGTTCCTGGAGAAGGTTCAGGAGGTGTAATCTGATCATCTGTTACTCATTAAAGAAAGAATTTTCTGTTACGTTTAATTTCTTATTCATACTATTTGTGTTCAGTTACTGTAGCAGCTTAAAGCAAGTGGCGCTCACTGCAGAGCCAGATGATACCCAGCTCTCTCTCTCTTCACGTAATGGGTGTGTAGAGCTTAACCTAGTTATGATTAGGGATAGGGTTATGAGTAGGGTTACGGTGTGACTGGACTTTCAAGCTCAGCCCCATTACATTCCCACTCAACTGATAATGTGATGAAGCCCAGCACCTTTAGAGAGAGTGTGTTTGTTGTCATAACAGGAGATATAAAGGTCAGCAAAACTCACCTTGACCAGATCACTTTAAAAGGAAAGTAAAAGAAAAGACTCCATTTCAAGGATTTAAGTCTGTCACTGGATATTTGAGTGGCGGCATATTGTGGTAAGTTCAGAATTTATTCTTCATGTAGTAATTTATGTAGATAAATTATTTACACAGTTTAATGAGCACAATATCTTATTACAATGGCAGGTATGTCACTGATTAAAATAATTTAAATAAATCACTTCTGATATTTACTCAGATGTTATGTAATATTATTAAATATTTTAGACTGATAGTCATTTTATACAATATATCCTGATGTTTCAGGATCCTGTGATGTCAACAAAAGGATTTTGTTGATATTTGGCAGTAAATTGTAATTTCACGTCAGGACACTGTCTAATGCAGAGTCGTGTCGTGAACATATATGCTAATAATCACATTGAAAACAATATCAATGAACCAATGATTGATGATTTTCTTGCACAAACAGCAGAATATGATATGCGTGTCCTCTCAAAAAATAACTGCCATTTTTATAGTTAATAGTTAAATGTAGCTACATTTTCTCTGTGGATTAATGCAGCAGTTCAGTTGGCTTTTCCCATCCCTCCAATAAAAGTTTGTATTTGGGTAGGAGACTGAGCTCAGACCAGTAGTTTGGGACTGTTTTAGTTAGCTATAGTGGATTGAGCAAGAGCAAGTTTGAGAGTAAAATCAAAACATTTTTCATTGGACAGTACACAATATCAAAGAACTCCACATTCACTGCACAAAAATATCCAAAGCTACTGATAATAGTGTCTATTTATCTTTTTCTTTTTAACTACCTTTCTACCATTGTGTTTCCACATAAAAGGTCTGCAGTCACACTCTTTTTGAGACACAAGATCAGGAGGGCAGCGCCTCAAAGAAGGAAGCAAGACACTATGTCTGAAAAAAGTTCTTTATCTCCTGGATCAGACTGTGAATCTTCAAGTTATAAATCCATAGACAATGTTTCCCTGGCAATGAATGCAGTGACCTCTGACCCCAGGTATGACATTAGACATTTGTGATCTTGCCAGATGTTTCTATCCAAGATGACTCTGTAGCTCAAACTGCATAACGGCTCTAGCAATGCCAAGGTTTAATTTCAAAGGAATACAAGGATTTATATAGTGTATGTCTTGAATGTACTGTAAGTCACGTCACTTTGGAAATGAGTGTCTGCCAAATTAATAAATGTAAATACTCAGTGCAGTCCAGAATCCTCATCACAGAAACACACATAATCGCTTTCCCAAAGCTTCACTTTCACTGTTCCTCACTTTTTCTTTTCACTATATTTATTCCAGTCTATACTAGGTGTGGGCGATCTGATCATTTTATATCATGATCAATGTTAAAGATGTCCACAATCTACTTTTCAAGTGAATTGCTGAGACTGCGTCCTATTTAAGTCCGTATCCATGCAGTTGGCATGACTGGTTGAAGTTATTAACACATTAGAGCGATAAAGAAACAGAGATGAATGAGAAAGTAAAAAGCAGGACTTTCTTCATATATATATATATAACTGTCAAATACAGACAAAAATGTCAAAATGGCAGCCTTGGCGAGTGTTTTCATAAACACAATCTGTTAAATCTAAAGTGAAAGTAAACAGTTGTGAGAAAATCAGATGTGTCAATATATTATATAATTCATGCAGGTCTTAAAGTGACAGCCGCCTAGCTGTCATCATGTTTACTTCTGACTGTTTAGTTCTATAAGATTGAAAACTTTTTAATTAAATTACTTAGGTTAGTATTAGTAGTTTTTACTATTCATTGAAACCAACATGAAAAAGAATCTTTATAAGATCATGGATCACGATCCTGTCTGAAAAAATCATGATATAATATTTTTCTGTTATCATCCACCCAGTCTACTTTGTATTACAGCACTTCCCATGCTATTGAATGACTTTGTTGAATTCTTGATTTGTAAATGTAAATCTACAGGCATTCAAGATATAGAGTATGTGTACATTTTTTTTTTTTTTTTGTCTTTTGTTAGTATCAGCAAGAGGCAGAGACAGAGATCAGAGTCTCCAGAACCCAGTGGTGTGTCTCTGAAGAGTAAATGTTCCATGATGCACCCTCATTCATTCAGTGATGCTGAGACTTCTAGCTCTTTGTTAGTATAAACTTGTATTTGCTAATTTACTGTAGTGCATCGCAGATGAATAATTATTTAAGAAGTTCAACGAAATAACGCTAATGTGATAGCTGAAATATTTCTGATGGTCTCCAATTGTCAATGTAATCGCTGTCATTGTCTTTTTCCTGCTCTTTATTCAGCAAGGAGGAGATACATGAGATTATCAGATCTGCGTCCTCTACATCCCACTATCAGACTCACATCAGCACTGCAGCAGTCCTTCAGATACACACACTAGTGACTGGAGACCTGCAGAAAGTCAAAGACCAACACAAAACCAGCATGAAGAACAAGTATGAGAGATTATTTGAGGGAAACAAACTCCAAGAGAATCAAACCCTCCTGAACAGGATCTACACACAGCTCTACATCATGGAGGGAGAGAGAGAAGGAATGAATGAAGAACATGAGGTTTTACAGATGGAGAAAACAGCCAGAACACAACACTCACAAGACACTCCAATCTACTGCAATGACATCTTTAAAGTCTCACCTGAACCAGGATGTGAGGAGAAAGACCAAATAAAGACTGTTCTTACTAAAGGCATCGCTGGAATCGGAAAAACCATCTCTGTGCAGAAGTTCATTCTGGACTGGGCTGAGGGAAAAGCCAATCAGGATGTAGATTTCATGTTTGTGCTTCCATTTCGAGAGCTGAACTTGATCCGAGATCATCAGTACAGTCTTCACAGACTTCTGCTGGACTTTCATCCTGAACTTCAAGATCTGGACTCAAAGATTTATGAGGAGTGTAAAGTTGTGTTGATCTTTGATGGTCTGGATGAAAGCAGAATCACACGGATGTTTTCAGATGCTCAGAAAGTTTCTGATGTGACTGAGACTTCATCAGTTGGTGTGTTGATGTCAAACCTCATGACAGGAGAGCTGCTTCCCTCTGCTCTCATCTGGATCACCTCCAGACCAGCAGCAGCCAATCAGATCCCTTCCAAATACATCAACCGTCTGACAGAAATTCAGGGATTCAATGAGCCTCAGAAGGAGGAATATTTCAGGAAGAGAATCAGTGATGAGCATCAAGCCAGCAGAATCATCTCACACATCAGAAGAGCAAGAAGCCTCCACATCATGTGCCACATACCTGTCTTCTGCTGGATCTCATCCACTGTGCTTCAGAAGCTCCTGAAAGAAGATCTGAGTGCAGAAATCCCTCAAACTCTGACTGAAATGTACATCCACTTCCTGCTGATTCAGATCAACATGAGGAATCAGAAGTATAAAGAGAGAGATCCAGAGAAACTCCTGCAGTCCAACAGAGAAGTGATTGTGAAACTTGCTGAAGTGGCTTTTAAACAGCTGATGAAGGGCAATGTGATGTTCTATGAGGAGGACCTGAGAGAGAGCGGCATAGATGTCACTGATGCCTCAGTGTATTCTGGGATTTGCACTGAGATCTTTAAGGAGGAATCTGTGATTCATCAGAGGAAAGTCTACAGCTTCATTCATCTGAGCACCCAGGAGTTTCTTGCTGCTTTCTATGTGTTTTACTTTCATATAAGTGCAACTATGGAGGGACTGAGGAACTTTGCTTCAGTACAAAATTTGCTTAAAGGAGCAGTAGATACAGCCATTGAAAGTGAAAATGGAAACATGGATCTGTTCCTGCGGTTCCTGCTGGGCGTCTCACTGGAGTCCAATCAGAGACTCTTACAGGATCTACTGACACACACAGAGAACAGCTCAGAGAGCATCAGGAGAACCACACAGTACATTAAAGAGAAGATCAAAGATGGACATGGACTCTCGACTGAAAGATCCATCAATCTGTTCCTCTGTCTGCTGGAAGTCAAAGATCAGACTCTGTCCAGAGAGATTCAGGAGTTTGTGAAATCAGACAAACACTCAGAGAAGAAACTCTCTCCTGCTCACTGCTCTACAATCGCTTACATGCTTCAGATGTCAGATGAAGTGCTGGATGAGCTGGACCTCAAAAAATACAACACATCAGATGAGGGTAGAAGAAGACTGATACCAGCTGTGATCAACTGCAGAAAAGCTCTGTGAGTGATTAATAAATGTTACAATGAAGAGTTTCTGAAAAAATTACAATTGTTGTGATAACTTTTACATCTAACATTTTGCTTATTTTATAATGTCTTTTTACAAGAATGAAGCACTTTTGATATTTTGTTCCATGTAAAGCTTCAGTAAAAACTTTTTTTGCTCAAAGGACCTTGAACTCTGCATTTTTTTGGTGTGCGATTTCCTTTTTCTACTCATCTTGCTTATTGACTGAATCGACGCACCCACATATATATATTTTTGTATTTATAAATTGGTGCAGAGAAATATTTTTTGCTCAAAAGAATGAAGCTGACATCATTGAAATCCTAATTGTAGAATGTATATAAAAATATAAATCTCATTTCTTTCAGTCTTGCTGGCTGTAATCTCACTGGACAGCATTGTGAAAGTGTGTCATCAGCTCTACAATCCTCACACTCTGTCCTGAAAGAGCTGGATCTGAGTAACAATGACCTGCAGGATTCAGGAGTAAAGATTATTTCTGATGGACTGAAGAGTCCAAACTGTCAGCTGGAGATACTGAGGTTTGACTTTCACATTAAGTCATTCATATGTTGATCATTATTTGAAGGGTAGGGTTCCATTCTAGCTTCAAAACAACCCCTATTTACTGCTATGGGATTGTAAATGATCAGTCTGTTGATGTGCCTGTAGATGATGAAACTGTGTGTGTCTGTAGGTTGTCAGGCTGTATGGTGACAGAGGAAGGCTGTGGTTATGTGTCTTCAGCTCTGAGTTCAAACCCCTCACACCTGAGAGAGCTGGATCTGAGCTACAATCACCCTGGACAATCAGGAGTCCAGCTGCTCAATGACAAACTGAAGGATCCAAACTGCTCACTGCAGATACTTAAGTATGTAGGGTACAAGTTAAGAACTCTAAACTTTGCTTTGAAAGTAAAATTATAATTTCTTCTTCTGGTACAACTCATCTCCTCATGTAATAATTGAATCCTTATTCTAACTCACAAAATGTATTTGTAACATATTCCTTATTGGCATTTTATATATTTTTACAGTAAAAGTGTAATATTGGCAGAAAGTGTTTGCTAAAAAAAATATAAGAGTGGTTACCAACCCTGGTCCTCGAGACCCCAGCACTGCAAATTTTAGATGTCTCCATAATTAAATGCTCCTGATCATCAGCTCATTAGAGGAAACTCCAAGGCCTCGGATGGGTGTGTCAGATGAAAGAGACATCCAAAATATGTAGTGTTGGGTGTATTCCAGGACTACGGTTGGGAACTACTGAATTATAAGATGTAGATTTGGTTACTAAGAATTCGAAGATGGTAGAGACACCCATATGGTGTTACTTGTAGGTTTCATTTGGGATGCTCAATCCTATTTCTGGAAATCTACCTTCCTGCATTCAGCTCCAGACCCATTCAAATAAAAAATGTACAAATGAATATTAAATAATGTGTTTTATGATTATATGCATATATCAAATCGCATTTAGCTCCTTTAGATGCTCACCAGAGGTTCAAAAACATGACAGCAAATTTTTCTTATAAGTCTGTTCACTAGGGCCTAAAAACACTGAGATATTGAGACATTCGGCTCTATGAAGCTGCTTTGGAATAATTTGTGCTACACAAATAAATATGACTTTTGACTCTTTATATTAATGGGCTGTACAAGAATAACTATTCCAACTACTAATGATTCTTTTTGTCTACGTTTGTGTGACTTTCTAGTTTGGATCATGGAGGGCCCTTCTGGATCAAACCAGGGCTTCAAAAATGTAGGTTTTTCCACTTGCACACTCTCACACATTTAATGATAACAAATGAGATTAATAAATTGTTTTATCTGTCATCTTGTGTTCAGATGCCTGTGATCTCACACTGGATCCAAACACAGCACACACTCAACTCATCCTGTCTGAGGGGAACAGAAAGATCAAATATGTGAAAGATCATCAGCCGTATCCTGATCATCCAGACAGATTTGCTGATGTTCCTCAGGTTCTGTGTCGAGAGAGTCTGACTGGACGCTGTTACTGGGAGGTTAAATGGGGCTCTTGGGCTCGTGTAGCAGTGGCCTATAAAGGAATTAGCAGGAAAGAGACTGTCTGTAAGTTTGGATACAATGACAAATCATGGTGTCTTTTCTGCACTGGTAATGGATTTGTTGTCTGGCACAATAATGTCAGCAATAACATACCAACTCATTTACCACAATCTAATAGAGTAGGAGTGTATGTGGACGTGTCGGCTGGCACTCTGTCCTTCTACAGCATCTCTGACACACACACACTCACACACTTACATACATTCAACACCACATTCACTGAACCCCTCTATGCTGGATTTAAGGTTTTTGAGTCTGAACTGTCTCTGTGTCAGATTTAATAACAAACACAGGCTTAAATGCCAAGGTAGTGTGAGTACAGATGTTGTAACACTGAATATTTCCCTTCTCATGGAAGTTGCACACAGATGATGACAGTATGCACATTCAGACTGTAATGGGGGCAGTTCTTAGAAAGTCATTTTGCTATGATAAAAACATCTAATTTAAAAAAAAAATGCCATTTTAATTCAACAGTGTGCAGAACAGCAAAAATCTACTACTGTACTCAGTCTACACTCTTTAATTCACTCTTTAATTGTGAAAAACCAAGAATATGCTATTATAAATGGCCAGTTTTATTACATAGTAATGAGTCACTAAACATTTCCACTCCCTCCATCCTGAATTTAATTTATTAATTGTCTGCAAGAATCATGCACCACTGTGGCAAATCATCATGAAGGTCTTATGTATTTACATCTGTATTCATTAATTTTCATCTATTTTATGTATTTATTTAATAATACTTTTAATTGTTGATTAAATAAAAATAATTAAATAAATTGATTAGAATCACCAATTAAATAAAATAATTACACTTATTCTCTCTTATTTCACCTGATTAGGTAGGTAGATCACTGAATTTCAGTGTCTCTCTCCCTTCTTCTCTTAAGACAGAAGGAAATTTAAAAGCTAGAAATACACACAAAAGGAACAATGGTATTTCTTTGCCAACATTTATTGTATATAATGCAAATTAAGGTTAATATTATGAAATAATGTAACTACAGTTAGTAAATGCAATTTTTTTTTTTTTTTTTTCATGTAACATTTTACAAAAATGTGGTAAAATACAAATGGTTAAAAAAGTACTAAATCTAAGGTAAGAGGGCACAGTGACTGAGGTGGCCCTCAAATCATGTCATAAGAGCTGTGGTTTGAGCAATTCAGAGTCACTGAGATCCTCCTGTTTTCTCAGAATTGTGTGTGAGACAAAAGTGAATTAACTGGTTTCTCCAAATGTACCGTTACTGCAATGTTTTATTGTAAATCTGCACTGTCCTGTATCCATCCACACAGTGCAGTCTGACAAAACCCAGTTCAAAATATTTTTATTTTCAGTTTGCTCATTAATTAATGAACTGTAAGTGGCATTCAGTTCAATTTATTTGATCACTTATTTTTGTTCCAATCTTTACAGAGAACAGGACCACAATATTACATGAGTAAACAAAGGAAGACAATATGAATGTTAACATGAGACATACAGTAGAGGTCACAACAGAGATTCAGCACACAAAAGCATTAGTTTGAACCGTATCAGACTTGACTTTATTCTGGATTGTGAATATCTAGCACCTTCTCAATTTCTGATGGTCTTGTAGCGCCTCCTACTGGACAGAGACAGTCAGATACACTTAGTTTTGTGCAAGTAAGAGATTGATCTATTTATGATGAAAATCTAAAGTTAGACTTCAGACACTGTTTAAACTTTTACATTGTTTCTTTTAATATGTATTATGTTATGGATAATGATTTTCATTGAATACTTTATAAGCACCAAGCAGTTGCTCATGCACTGATCAATGATGTCTATAACACCTGGAGTTCACTATTGCGTTTTGTTACAATTACTATTGCCATTCATCTCAGTGGTAGTTGCTTGGCTTGAACGTGGCCTGCTTGCCAAAAAATACAGCCAACTTTGCTCATGGGTCTCTTATTGTTTTTAAGTTGCAAAAATAAATTCTGGTATGTAGTCCAATAATCCTTGGTGAAAGATTTGATACCTCACAGTGTAACAGCAAAATTGGACACCTTTACAGGACGAATTAATTTGAACTATGAGTTATTAATTCTACTAAAGATCTTAGTCTACATCAGACTCATGTTCCTTCAGAACCAGCAGCCTTCTTTATTTTACACAATTATGAACAGAGCAACAATCTACAAGAGCAAGTACTGAAACAGACACTGTATTTAGACCACAGGCCTTAAAGATAGGAATAAAAACAAAAACTGATGTTCACCATATGTTGATGATACGTTGATGTTGTAGGCGTGATATGGGTATGAAGTATATATGAACCTTACATGAGTTTGTCCATGGGTTTCAATAGCTCCAGTATGGACAAAACCATGTAGGGCCCATATCATGCCTATATTCACCCCACCAAAAACAAAATCTCAGTTAAAAACTACCTACAAACACTGAAACAACAACAGCACACTTTGCACATTGTTAATAGAGTTTGATTACTCACCTAAACCTCAATAAACCCTAACAATAAATCATACTGTGTGCATGTTTGTGTGTTTATTAATGGTTTGGAGAATAGCAACCCTAATATATCATAACAGTAAAATATATTGAAATACATTTTAATAAGATGAGTGTTGAACTGTGTCTGAACTGGTGTTTATAGAGTTTCGTCATCTGCAAACAGAAGTCCAGAGTCTGACTGTGAGCTTGTGAGTTTGTGTTTGTGATCACATGGGAAGGACTTTAAATCAAGGGGAAGAGCATGTATAAACAGAAATGATTACAGACGTATTACATGATTTGGGCACAATGATGCTTTAAAAATGTTGCCACTTCTTTGTCAGAGAACTTTTCAGAATAAAAAATAATAATAAAAAAATCAGATGTCTTAAAACACATTGAGATAAGTGTGATACTCTCCCTGCTCACATTTGTCTATTTTACCCTTTGAGAGGGTCAAAGAATCAGTCACTGTCTGATAAACCATAATATACTTTATGCTGATTGGTCAGTTTGTATAGTTTGTGTTTGCTGTTTAATAATCATTCGAAACATAGCAAACTGGTAGCTCCAGTAGTAATGAAAAGATTTCTCTTGAGCTCTGCCATGAAAACTAGCATGATCTTCAAGATCTTATCATAATCAAGTAAAAATGAATTTATACCTGTATGATATTACATTGTAGCCACATTGGGAAGTGGATGGATGGATGATTCAGCTGTAGGCGCCATCCTCTGGTCAGACACAGGAATTCATTCGGCACGCGGCGCGACTCTCACAGTGCATTATGGGTATTCTCTAGACGTTTACTGTACATCGGTTGTACACTCATTATTGCGGTGCATTGTGGGATTGAATGAGTGTGCTCCGTAATGTCACACTATGGTTTCGGACACCACTACAAATGGTTGTGCCCTCAAATAGTGCCCTTGAGGGTACACAGCCCAAGAGTATATTGGGGTAGTTCAGAGTTTGCTGACTGAGCCGAAGTCTCATTTCAAAGGCTGCGTCCTCTGGGGTTCGCATTTGTTAGGCGCATACGTTATTGAAGCTGCTTTATTTAAGTAAACTGACAACTACATTCCATAGTCAAAAAGAAATTACAACAATTTATGCTTCATCAGGAATAACAGTCAATTGTATAATGGTTACTTTACTGAAATAAGACTTAATGATGTATGCGGCCGACAAATGCAACCTCCAGAGGACGCAGCCTTCGAAATGAGACAGCTTGAGACACACTTCTCCCCCGCTCCAGACTGAACTTTGTGCTTGCTTCTGGTATAAAGACAATGGTTGTGTATTGGCAGTGGCTAATTGAGTTTCAGCAGGGAGTCAGCAGCAACTGTTAAGTGATCTTCTTCCCGTTTGAGATTAAGCAGAAGATATTGTGGCCCTTCTAAATTGTGTGATTTTAAATACTAAATAGTACTGCTTAATACTGCTTTTTGTCAATGTTTTTGTACAGCAAGGGAGTTGAGGGAATTTTATGTTTGTCTTTCTTATCTCTTAGGCTAGTTAGAGCTAACTGTTTTGTTTGTTATTTTAGGCCCTGCTCTCCCCTGAGCCTTTGCTCTCATTTACTTTATTTTATGCTTTTTCTTGAAAATAAAATTATTTTTGTTCATATACATAAATGGGGGTCAGCTTCACTCTGGGACAGAGGATTGAAGTGTGTTCTCACCTTTCTTTTTCCCCTTTCTTACCTCCCCTCCTGACCCCTAGACACATAGGGGAACAGGTCCATGTTCTCTTGACAAGGCCAGACCAGTTGTGATGGCGTATATATATGTTATTATTGATGAGGGCTGATGAGTAATAAGTGTGCGTGGTTAAGTGCCAGAGAGGATCATGGGAAATGCAGTCCATGACAGCTGCATCCTATTGTGTGATGATAAGTTGAATTGGGGTTGATTTACAGTATAAACCGCTACCGGGGGACTGACTGTGCATTTGTTATTATCTCTCTTCTGACTGCCTTAATAGCATGCATTTTCCTTTTTCAAAACATTGTTTGTTTTGTTTTTTCACCCTGAACTGCTTCATGAAACTCCTCCTCGAATTCTGAATAAAGCAGGTGTAACAGGTAGAACAGCTAAAACTGAAAGCAAACACGCAGCTTTTCATCTGTGAGGAAAGAGGCTGAAAAATCAACATTGACCCGCGGGATATTTTTTATTGTAAGTACATGTTAAAACTACATGACATGATTACACAGTTTAAAACTAAAATATATGTTACCACCTAAAGCCATTTGTGTAGAATTCACCTGCATAATTCACATTTGTCCAACCTGTCAATGAATTGTACAATGTGCCCACTGAATGAATTTCCTCTTGCTAATTTTTGAAAAATGTATAAAAAAACAGCATTCAGTAAACAAGTTAAGTTTTCCAATGGTATGTTCAAGTTAGGTAGCTGATTTAAAACTATTTATTTATTTATTAGAAATGACTTAGGTTTGACCTGAATCAATTTATATTTGCATAGAATTCACCTGCTTGGTTCACATAAATGACATGTCAATGTTTCTATGATACTTTTATGAATTTTATAGCCTACAAGAAAATATACCAGATTATACTGAATGAATTGTAAAACAGGTTTGTGAAAAGTATTGTGCTAAAATCAGGCACGTCTGACACCGATGACGAAATTTGAGATGGAGTGGGTGCGGCATCTGTTGAAAGACTGTTTTGAAAGACTTTGTCATACAGAGAACATGACTTTATTTTACCAGAGCAATCTATTTGATGTAAGCAGCATTTGTGCACTGTTTGAGCACTTTCATAAAATGTGGGAAATGATCTGTTTTCATAAACAGATGGAAAATGAATTCATGGCCCTCGTTTTTAAAGTTCTTTTTATTATGTTTCCTTGTGAACCAGTTTTTCTAGTCATTGTGGTTTCTAGAGTGAACTCACATGATCTGATCTGAAGAGTTTGAAGAAGTTTTACATTCAGTACATATTTCCATTATTACGTTCAGATTATTATTTTTTGCAATTGTCGATAAATTAAAAGTAAATAATACTAATAATTACAAATGTAAAATTCATGCTATGATGTATGGACTGTATGTATGATGCCTAGATGCCTTTAATTAATTTGGGTGCAATTCATTGCATATTAACACAAAAAACAGTGTTATTAATTATTCACAGCCCTAGTCTAAACTTATTAATGGACAATCTTCAAAGCAACTGTTATTGCCCAAAAGAAACAAAGAGTTTCAGTGACCTTAGATGAGTGATGCCCCAATTATTTTTTATGTTGTGTTCTATATAAAAAATGTGAATTGTGTTGCATAAATTGTGTTGCATATTTTATTAGAAGGAATGAAAAACAGCAAAGCTTACTTCTAAAACTAATCTCTATGAGGGGCTGGAGGATGAGGACACTGTCTCTAAAATGAGTCTGAATGAGGAGATGGAGGTGAGGGGCACTGCAGCTTCTCCAGAACCCAGCTGTGTGTCTATGAAGAGTGACACATCGATAGTTATGCCTCCTAATTTCAGTGATGAAGCAGTGACCTCTGACCCCAGGTAAGACAAACTCTGATATTGAATAGACCTCATGAAATGTAAATGGAGATTGACTGAATCCTTTGATTGATCTCGTGAGGCTAAAGAATCACAAAGCAGTATCTCCAGAACCCAGCTGTGTGTCTATGAAGAGTAACACATCTATAGTTATGCCACCTAATATCATTGATGAAGCAGTGACCTCTGACCCCAGGTAAGACAAACTCTGATACTGGATAGACCTCATGAAATGTATAAATGGAGATTGACTGAATCCTTTGATTGATCTCGTAAGGCTAAAGAATCACAAAGCACCATCTCCAGAACCCAGCTCTGTGTCTATGAAGAGTAACACATCTATAGATATGCCTCCTAATATCACTGATGAAGCAGTGATCTCTGACCCCAGGTAAGACAAACTCTGACATGGAATAGACCTCATGAAATGTAAAAAATGGACATTGAGTCATAGTAGTCGTAATTAAAATTGCAAAGCTGGCCGGTCCTAAAAAAATTCTCTGGTGCAAATAATTCTCCTATTCTCCCTTTGTGTTTATTTATTGTGATTCAAAATGGATATCTTCTTTCACTCAGCAGTGAGAGGGAGGATCTGATCCAGGTTCAGTCCAGATGTGTTTGTGAGCAGGTTCTGAGAGATCCGGTCTCTATCACCTGTGGACACAGTTTCTGCAGACACTGCATCAGTTTCTGCTGGGATCAGTCTAGACAACCAGAAGACTTTGACTGTCCTCAGTGCAGAAAGAGATCCAGAACATGTCCTGTTCTACAGACACACAGAGTCATGAGAGGATCCAGTTCTGCTCACTGTTATACACAAGCAACCCAGCAGAAGACTGGAGACCTGCATAAACCAGTGGATAATGAACTACAGAGAGTCAAAGACCAACATAAAACCAGCATGAAGATAAAGTATGAGAGATTATTTGAGGGAACCAAATTCCATGGGAATGAAACCCTCCTGAACAGGATCTACACACAACTCTACATCATAGAGGGAGAGAGAGAAGGAGTGAATGAAGAACATGAGGTTTTACAGATGGAGAAAACAGCCAGAACACAACACTCACAAGACACTCCAGTCTACTGCAATGACATCTTTAAAGCCTCACCTGGACCAGGATGTGATAAGAAAGACCAAATCAAGACTGTTCTTACTAAAGGCATCGCTGGAATTGGAAAAACCGTCTCTGTGCAGAAGTTCATTCTGGACTGGGCCGAGGGAAAAGCCAATCAGGATGTAGACTTCATGTTTGTGCTTCCATTTCGAGAACTGAACTTGATCCAAGATAATCAGTACAGTCTTCACAGACTTCTGCTGGACTTTCATCCTGAACTTCAAGATCTGGACTCAAAGATTTATGAGGAGAGTAAAGTTGTGTTGATCTTGGATGGTCTGGATGAAAGCAGAATCACACTGATGTTTTCAGATGCTCAGAAAGTTTCTGATGTGACTGAGACTTCATCAGTGGGTGTGTTGATGTCAAAGCTCATGACAGGAGAGCTGCTTCCCTCTTCTCTCATCTGGATCACCTCCAGACCAGCAGCAGCCAATCAGATCCCCTCCAAATACATCAACCGTCTGACAGAAATTCAGGGATTCAGTGAGCCTCAGAAGGAGGAATATTTCAGGAAGAGAATCAGTGATGAGCATCAAGCCAGCAGAATCATCTCACACATCAGAAGAGCAAGAAGCCTCCACATCATGTGCCACATACCTGTCTTCTGCTGGATCTCATCCACTGTGCTTCAAAAGCTCCTGAAAGAAGATCTAAGTGCAGAAATCCCTCAAACTCTGACTGAAATGTACATCCACTTCCTGTTGATTCAGATCAACATGAGGAATCAGAAGTATGAAGAGAGAGATCCAGAGAAACTCCTGCAGTCCAACAGAGACATGATTGTGAAACTTGCTGAAGTGGCTTTCAAACAGCTGATGAAGGGTAATGTGATGTTCTATGAGGAGGACCTGAGAGAGAGCGGCATAGATGTCACTGACGCCTCAGTGTATTCTGGGATTTGTACTGAGATCTTTAAGGAGGAATCTGTGATTCATCAGAGGAAAGTCTACAGCTTCATTCATCTGAGCGTTCAGGAATTTCTCGCTGCTTTTTACGTCTTTTACCATTATGTAATGAAAAATGTTGACACATTGCAGTTTATTGATGTAGTGCATAATCTGCTAAAAGGTGCAGTAGATAAAGCCCTTGAGAGTGAGAATGGACGGCTGGATCTGTTCCTACGATTCCTGCTGGGTGTCTCACTGGAGACAAATCAGAGACTCTTACAGGATTTACTGACACACACAAAGAAGAGCTCAGAAAGCATCAGGAGAACCACACAGTACATTAAAGAGAAGATCAAAGATGGACATGGGCTTTCCACTGAAAGATCCATCAATCTGTTCCTCTGTCTGCTGGAAGTCAAAGATCAGACTCTGTCCAGAGAGATTCAGGAGTTTGTGAAATCAAACAAACACTCAGAGAAGAAACTCTCTCCTGCTCACTGCTCAACAATTGCCTACATGCTTCAGATGTCAGAGGAGGTGTTGGTTGAGCTGGACCTCAAGAAATACAATACATCAGATAAGGGTAGAAGAAGATTGATACCAGCTGTGAACAACTGCAGAAAAGCCCTGTGAGTGTTTAATCTTGTTACCGTAAAAGGTTTTCACTAACTAGAATTATGGTTTTTGTTATGCTTACTTATACATCTTGAGAATATTTTGCTTATTCTCTTATTCTGCTCTGTTTCAGCCTTGCTGGCTGTAATCTCACTGGTCAGTCCTGTGAAATTGTTTCATCAGCTCTACAATCCTCAAACTCTGTCCTGAGAGAGCTGGACCTGAGTAACAATGACCTGCAGGATTCGGGAGTGAAGCTGCTCTCTGATGGACTGAAGAGTCCAAACTGTCAGCTGGAGATACTGAGGTGCTTAAGTATAAGGGATAACATACAGTCAGCCGGTCATAATGGTGATGTGTGTCTGTAGATTATCTGACTGTTGATGTGTGTCTGTAGCTGATCAGTCTAATGATACCCCTCTCTGTAGGTTGTCTGGCTGTATGGTGACAGAGAAAGGCTGTGGTTATGTGTCTTCAGCTCTGAGTTCAAACCCCTCACACCTGAGAGAGTTGGATCTGAGCTACAATCACCCAGGAGATTCAGGAGTCCAGCTGCTCTCTGACAAACTCAACCATCCAAATTATAAACTGCAGATACTCAAGTATGTGGGGCAGTAACTGGGGTTTACTCAAGATCACTAATAGTATTAATCTCAGTTGAGACATTTAAGTCAGAGTTTCTCAAATCTGTTCTGTGGACCACACCACTGCACTTTTTGAATGTCTCCTTCATCGGACACCCCCAATTCAAATCTTGCAGCCTCTACCAATGAGCTGGTGAGTTGAATCAGGTGTATCAAAATATGCAGTGGTGGGGCATCTCTGGGACAGTTTTGAGAAGCAGTGATCCAATTCTGCAATCTCTCAAGATGCAGACATGTAAGAAGCTGACAATTAGCTGAACATATACTTGTTTAATTAGTGACACTTAGCCTACATTAAAAAAAAAAACAAAAACAAAAAAACTTTATTTGAATATGGCAACATGATACACCATTCTACAAAATTTCTATGATTAAATCTTTGACTGAGACTCCTCTCCCATCAGTCAGTCACTGTGGGCATAGTTAGTAAGCGTGATGACATCATCCATAGCAATGGACTCAACCCTGCCTTACTCTTAGCTTAAGACTTCTCTCTATTCCTTAGTAAAAGTTTGTCTCAGCAGCTTTGTAAAAGAAAACTCTTAACTCAGAACTTTTACTGCGATTTAGAGAACTCTTAGTGGTAAGATAACATGTTTTGTAAATACAGCCCTAGATCTCTGCGCAGGTCATACTGTCCATTGTGGGACTCCTTGTTGAGACAAAAATTTCAACTGATATTTCAGCTGAACTGATATTTCCCACTGACTCACTAAATCAACAGATATAAATAACCATCTTAAAACAAGTGTTATAGTGAAGCATCTAATGTGCTGTAAAAACTTTTAAACAGTACTGTATACACTAAGGATGCCACAATTCTCAATATAATATTGAACAATTTGGAACGACATCCACGATTCAATACAAGTTTTTCGGTTTTGCATTTAAATAATTTCCATGCATTTTATTTCTCTCTGAATTGTCTCTGTGTTTGCCTGTGCATTTATGAACTGAGATGAGGAAATTCCAAACACTATGCACTAAAGTTAGGGGGTGCTTAACCACAATTGCAATGCTGGAGTCAGATTTCACACTTTACAGGTGAGTGGTGAAGTGAGGCTGCAGTACAAGGAAGCACCATCATCTTTCAAATCTGTGGTGTGGGTAGGGGTGTGCAATATCACCATTTTTGATTGTGGATGATTAAAAGGTCTCCACAAACTGCTTTTGAAGAAATATCGTAGTATTGTGCTACAGTACACATTCTATCATTTGCAGTTATGGTGCCTCCATCCCAATATACTGTACAACGCGACGACAGTGGTGGATAAAGTACTTGAAAGCCATACTTGAGTAAAAGTATAGCTATCTTACCAGAAAATAACAAGTTAAGTAAAGTTAAATAATATTACTTGAGTAAAAGTTTTAAAGTACATGATATTTGTTGTACTTACGTATGAATAGTATTTTTTTATATTAAATGTACTGAAAGTAAAAGTACAAGTAAATGCAAAATACAAAAGAAGCAAAAAATATTATTAAAAACTGTTCTATACACAGTTTGAGCAGCAAAAGAGAATTTTAACTCTCTTACATTGTTTACTTTTGAATTAAAAAAATTGGCAAAATGTTTATTGTTAGTTTTAAATATAAATAATACTAATATAATTATAATAACAATTATAAATAAAAATATAATTATACCCTGATCATTCATGTTAATTCATAGTGCATTACTAATGTAAGAGACAACTTTAAAATATTAAAATGGAAATGCTGAATAAGAAAAAAATCACTCTGATGTGCCAAGCCATCAGAAAATCGTGGTTAAAAAAAACTGAGGTATATATTGAATTGTGGGCTAACTGTATTGTTGCATCCCTAGTATACACACACAGGTATAGGTAAATCATCATTAACAATGTTTTAACAGTTAAAATAAATAGTAAATTGGGTTTACTGTTGGATTTCACTTGTACAATTTTTCAAGACTTCTGAACTTGGCTCCCATTTTCACTTTTTGAGTGCCTCATTTTGGTAAAGTGCTCACTGATATTTCAGCTGCTTCTTGCACACTTTGTGGCCTAATGGTTAGAGAGTGGGACTTGTAACTTGTAACACACACTGCTGTGTGTATGCACTTGGATGGGTGAAACGCAGAGCACAAATTCTGAGTATGGGACACCACACTTGGCTACAAATTACATCACTTTTACTGTCACTTTCACTTTCATGATCAAACATTTATATATTTTTTGTCTTTATATTTGCCTTTTTCTAGTTTGGATCATGGAGAACATTTCAGAATTACACCAGGACTAAGAAAATGTATGTCTTTTCCCTCTTACACACACACACACACACACACACACACACAGCTCTAAAACCATGTTTAATCACTCTCTTCTTGTATTCAGATGCCTGTGATCTCACACTGGATCCAAACACAGTCAACAATCAACTCATGCTGTCTGAGGAGAACAGGAAGGTGACACATATGAAAGAGCAGCAGTCGTATCCTGATCATCCAGAGAGGTTTGATACATACCCTCAGGTTCTTTGCCGAGAGAGTCTGGCTGGACGCTGTTACTGGGAGGCTGAATGGAGCGGGAGAGTTACTGGATTAGCTGTGACATATAAAGGAATCAGCAGGAAAGGAGTGAGTGACTGCGTGTTTGGATGGAATGACAAATCCTGGAGTCTCTTCTGCTCTGATAACAGTTACATTGTTTGTCACAATAATGACAGAACTGATTTAATTGCTCCTTCACCTTCCTCTAATAGAGTAGGAGTGTATCTGGACTGGTCGGCCGGCACTCTGTCCTTCTACAGCGTCTCTGACAAACACACACTCACACACTTACACACATACAACACCACATTCACTGAACCCCTCTATGCTGGATTTAGGGTTTATGATGCCTCAGTGTCTTTGAGGAATATCTGAACCATCACAAACAGTCTCTTTTTCAAACATTCACAAACTTTCTTGCATTAAACAACTCACACAGCTAAATGGTGAAATGTAATTTCTGTTCCTACAGAGGTGTCATATGGTATTTTCATAAGTAGTGATTGCTCTTGAACAGGTTTCCCCAAACACGTCCGGTCTGTCATTGGTCATCTGTCATCTGTCATTTATTAACAAAGTTCAGGAGGAGCACCTTCAGATAATCTAACCAATCAGTGCCAGAGGAGGCATATATAGAGAGCAGACTCACCTCAGTTCCACTACAGATTTTTCCAGCATCCTTCCTCCACCCAACTCCTCACTCTCAATTATTCCTATCCCAGCCAGGGATGGGGGGAGTCTTCTGGGTTTGGGCCAAATTTCGAGATCTGAGCCCTCTCCCTGAACAGCACGCCAAATATGCATATTCATTACCTTATCTAATTATATGTAAGTGTGAACTAGTAAAAAAGAGTGTTTTTTTTTCTCTGTCTGCTGTTTTAGTTGTTACAGCTCAGGAAAGTCCAGTGAAGGATTTTGAAACATTGCATTGTCATACTAATTATTACTCAGAAATAAAAAGTAGTAATGTTAACAATGTATAACCAAAGTTTAAGTCTTACTATTGTACTTTGGCATGCTGTTGTCTTTTTGTTTGTACATATTAAATAAACAAGTTTTTGAGACTTTAGTTTAAGATTTATTTTTATTTTGAGATTTGTTGACTATCAGTATAATAGTTTCACTATTAAAAAGTTACATAAACATGCAACGGGAGGCAAGCCATATTCTCTTACCAGTAAACATAGCGACAGATGTGACAGCCTAGATATCAAAGATGGCGATGTCTATTAAACTGAAAAGTCTTTTCACTGTTGACATGACAAGAGTCCAATGGAGCCGCAAGTTCATTCGTCAAATCTTTATAAAGCGACAACAACTTATATATCTGGGTGGAGAGTGGAGCATTTGAGAGAACAAAAAACATGCAGAACAAAAAACTGATGGGAGAAGCTGGAAAACAGCGACTGGATGTAAAAACTTCAGACAACACAGCTCATATCTCCTTCGCTGTAAGTTAAAACCACAGTTGAAACCACACATGAAAACCCACAACACATGGTAGACACGGGTTTGTGCAGTGCAGAACTGATCTCTCACACTATGAGTGACAGACAGATAGTTGTCCATTCTGGTTCAGTTCACACAGCACAGGTTTTCCAAGAATGGGGTTGTGAGTCCTGAAAATTTACTGGTGTGAGTTTGGTTATAGAATGCGGTTGTCATGCCCGTAAATAACCAAACTGTGAATGAATATAATCATATTAAGGACTCAAATACTGGACTGACAAATGTATTCTGTTGCTGTGTGAAGGCAACTTTACATTTTTGCTTTTAGACAGTGTATGATGCACCCAGAATCTCACGTCATTGAGATTCATACACTGATTCTTGATGTCTGTGTGTGACTAAACTTCGCAGGAGTTTAAGAGTGTTCAGTGTACAATGTGTTTTGAACAGGAGCATGAAACTTTTGTACACATTTTAAAAGTCATTCAGTTTATCTGACTAAAATACTGCTGGATTTCATTCTGTAGAGTCACAGGGTTTCAATAATCAATGACTGTCATGAGTGCAAACAATGCCACTACATGATGATTACATCTGTATCATCAACAAATAGTCACACAATGAGCAGTGTTCATTTAATCTGGGCTAACCCATGTGGGGCCTTCATGGAAACTGCAGACAAAACTGGCTGGGCCCCAGTTAGACAGCCCAGGTGGAACACATCTGGGCCCCACACGGCTGTGTTGACTGGGACAGGAGGCAGGTGGACCATAATTAACTGTGGTTTGTGGAAAGAAACCATTTTCATCTTCTCTGATCCTCATTTTGTCCTAAGGGAAAAAAAAAATTAACTGGTTCCTCTCCCTGCAGTGTTTACTGTAAATCTGTACCATTTTCTTTATATCTTATAAAGAGACACAGTTCATTATGTACTGTCAGTTTGCTCAATAAATTAATGAACTTTTAATTAAGATGCACTTCAATCTATTTGTTGGTAGCCTACGTATTGTTCCAGTGCAGCTTCATATAGAACAGGACCACAACTGAACACAATATTATATGAATAAATGAATGAAGACAATATGAATGTCAACGCTGTAAGTTCTAACTTTAACTTAAACTAAAAAAAAAAAATGGTAATGGAAGTTTCTCTTTCACCTGTGATGATCATGTAGCTCCCCCTTCTGGACAGAGACTGAACAGATAAACATTCATTTTTTTCATTCATTTTTTAATGGAACCATGTTAAAAAAGCTTCAATAACAAAAATACCTCTCTGTCTAATCAGCCTTGCATTTGCAACACAACCAACCAACCAAGCAATTAGTAGCTCAAAGGCCAATAGATGATGTAGGTGGTTACAGAAGACTCTGGGATTAACAACAAATAAACCCTTATTTAAACTATTAAAGGTATATGATGGAATTGTATATTTCATTATTCACTGTTGTTTTTTTTTATGTTAAACTGAGTTTTACATAAAAAGTGTGTGTTCAGTTACTTCACGTTTCCCTGATTGTGAGAAATATGTTAATGTAAAATCAGCAGTCATTAAGTCACCTCAGACTGTGATGATGATGTGCACCATGAGAGGGAGATGTTTTTATGTCTGTCATACTATAGACCAGGAGTGTCCAAACCTGCTCCTGGAGGTCCAGTGTCCTACATAATTTAGCTCCAACCAGCTCTAACATTCCAGCCTAGAAGTTCCTGAAGAGCTTGATTAATTGGCTCAGGTGTGCTTAACTGGGGTTGAAGCTAAACTCTGCAGGGCACCGGTCCTCCAGGAACAGGAATAGACATCCGTACTGTAAACACATAAGAGCTGTGAAATGAAAGCTATTCTGAAAATTCATTATTACAGTACTGTCTATGCCCATCAGAGCAACTCTGACATAATGAAAATAAAGCAAAAGGAGCAAAACACATTATATCACATCTGTTACAGATGATCTCTAAATATGAGGTCATTTTTTGAATTCAGTCATTCTGAATAGTTTGTTAAAGAATATTTTTTTGAATTGCATGCATTTATTGTCATTGTGTTCTAGCATATGTGACGGTCTTGCCTGGGCGGTCAGAACAATTAATTAATACCTACATTAAACACATTAAAACAACACTACCTGCATAATGGAGAAAACGTGGAAATAAGGGAAACTGCATGGATAATTAAATCATTTCTACATAAAACAAAGACAATGCACAAATTAATTACGATTGGGCTAATACAAACTAAAAATAACTAAATATAAAACAACACATTCGACGCCAAACACATATCGACAGTTCTATAAGAAGTTCATTGCAGAATAAATCCACAATAAAGAAGTTAGTTGTGCGCTTTTTAATCATTTTAACTTATAATTCTCCAACTGCTGAAAACATGCAACATGTCTCATTATCTCTGCTGTGGGTGGTCCCTATTTCACGTGCTAAATGCCACCACGCAGCAGACAGATGGCGCTGTCCCCATTTATGCATCAATTTAACACTTTTACACACCGTTACATATACAATGACAATAAATGCATTCAATTCAATAAAATATGTACTAGTATGCAACGAAATTAATAATGCTACTCTTCCCTGATCTGTTTTTTTCCCCTAATTTCTCTGAATCATAACTGTTTATTTATTGTTATG
Organism: Ctenopharyngodon idella; assembly: GCF_019924925.1. Taxonomy (NCBI): domain Eukaryota; kingdom Metazoa; phylum Chordata; class Actinopteri; order Cypriniformes; family Xenocyprididae; genus Ctenopharyngodon; species Ctenopharyngodon idella. The sequence continues at coordinate 3,203,159 of NC_067220.1, forward strand.
AAATACATATTTGCTAAAAATGATCTTTAGGAGTTCTCCCTACAGGATGTTTGTGTCAGATGTATGTTTGTGTGCATTAAATGAACATGTATTTTTTGTTTCTATGAAGTAGTGGGACTTCTAAAGTGAAAGCAGGTGGAACAGGAAGAACAGGTTAAACGAAAGTAAACATGCACACCTTTATCGACAAGGAATGACGCTGTAAAAGCAGGAGAGTTTTTCACGTAAGTACATTTTCAAAAAGCTTTACAACATCTAGAAATGTGTTGCTTAGATTATTTATTACATTAAATTACAATTACATTAAATATATGTTCGCATGAAGTTGTGTAAGCTTTGTTAATTCACTCAATACTTTACATACACTCGATATGGGCTTACGTCATGACACATAAATGTTCTCGTAAATGTATTGTTTTGTATTGTTTTTAGGCTGTTTTTAGAAATATTTAGCAAATAATTGTGTGGAAAGCCAACAAAATCTCACATAATGACAATCATTTTTATTTTTTGTTGTTTGCTTTGTTCGTCGTTAGATTGCTCAGGCTGAGTAGAGCTTTTGTTTTCTGCAGTTGCTGCTTATAAAGAGAGTAATTTAATATTTTGTCTAATTTCCAAAGATTGAACACATTGTGTATACCCCATAAATGTATAGTAATAGATATTACAATATGTCAAGACTTCAAAGTGTGTTTTGTATTGTGCAATTAGGTTACATGGACAGAAAATGTAAAATAATTCCATAATAATCATAATTTTGTAATGATTTACTAGGCAAATCAACAACAACTCTCCTGATATCTTTAAATATTTGGTGGGAATATCACAGTAGGGCTCTCTTATATTTATGGGGGAATAGTATTGTATAAAAATAGAAAGACTGATGTAAAGTTTTAAGTGATGTTAATTAATAAATGTGTTTGCAGGAGTAAAACTATCCTCTTTAATGGATGAAATGAAAAGAGCTGCTTCTAAAATGAGTCTCTCTGTGGAGAGAGAGGAGAGAGGAGCCACATCTCCTGAACCCAGCTGTGTGTCTATGAAGAGTAACAGATCCATTATTGAGCCCCCTGATCTCAGTGGTGGAGCAGTGACCTCTGACTTAAGGTGAGACACTATCCAGTGATGGACACAAGCAATTGTTGTTAAATAACTTAAAGCTGCAGTCCGTAACTTGGTTAAAAATGACCAAAATCAATTTTTGAGCAAGTACATAACCAGCCAGTGTTCAAAACTATCTCCTTACTTTAGCCCGATTCACAAAGGTAAGCTTGTAATAATGTTTTCTAATCTGAGTGGTACTGGTGGGTTTCCGTGGGAAATTCGAGCATGCAGCTGTTCGTCTTTGCGTCATTACGTCACGTCTGTTTACATAAAGAAGGAGCCCTTAGCTATAGTCTATATCATGTGAGGATACTGCAGGTGACGGATCATTTATAGCCTTTTCTCACAGCAGCTGGATTAATCAAACTTATTATTTTGATGGCGGATTGTATGGTATGACAAATTACAGAAATTGAAATCTACAGGTAACGCTAATACACATTAAATACACATAAGGTGCATCCCAATTCGCGTACTTATGCACTATTCTATGACGTTTAAGTACAAATAGTGCGAGTGAGTTCACACTGAAAATTCCAAAAAGAAAAAGTACACTTTAAATACCCGGATGATGCACTAAATTAACGGAAAAAATGAAATGTGGAATGTTGGACACTTCATGCACTCAACTGTCGCAGCTTTAATTACGTAGTGGAGGGGAATGGGCTGTCAGACTCCGATGTTAAATGACAAAATAACTTTATACAATTCACGCACTACATGGATGAGTACATAGTGCATAAGTACATAGTGTATAATTGCATAGTGTATAGTGCATCATTTGGGACGCAACTATAGTTACACAATGCTGATGTTGTTACAACAACAATTTGAGAACAAAGTATAGCAATAATAATAATTTGCATGGTTTGACGTGATCTGAGCTAAGCGATCGTTAGATTTAATCACCGCGATTTATTGTAATGCTTTTATTTCTCAGTTGGTCAGAACAAAAGTGGCAGACATGTTGCTTACTTGTTCAGATGATATTTTCCAGTGAAAATTCTTATTTTGGTCAAACTTCCAAGACATAGAATCTGTGATTCTGAAGTACAGTATCCACATCGATGTGGTGATTGATAGCAAACATTAGATTCATCCGCACTGAGGAGCCGTGCTGATACACAACTCACGTAAAGATGATAATTCCACAAATAACTGCAATTGCAGGTTTCAGAGATGGCGACAAAGAAGCAAAACTTACAGACTGCAGATTTAACCCGACAAGTCACAAGAAAAATTACATGATTTTTTTCTGTATTTGCTGACAGACCCACATCTTCTGAACTCAGCTGTGTATCCATGAAAAGTGAGAGATCCATTATTGAGCCCCCTGAACTCAGTGATAAAGCAGTGACCTCTGACCCCAGGCATCATGACCCACAGCCAGTCCTGCTGGAGGAGACTGGAGAACTGCAGAAACCAGAAGATGATGATCTACAGAGAGTCAAATACCAACACAAAACCAGCATGAAGAACAAATATGAGAGATTATTTCAGGGAAACAAACTCCAAGAGAATGAAACCCTCCTGAACAGGATCTACACACAGCTCTACATCATAGAGGGAGAGAGAGAAGGAGTGAATGAAGAACATGAGATTTTACAGATGGAGAAAACAGCCAGAACACAACACTCACAAGACACTCCAATCTACTGCAATGACATCTTTAAAGCTTCACCTGAACCAGGATGTGAAGAGAAAGACCAAATCAAGACTGTTCTTACTAAAGGCATCGCTGGAATCGGAAAAACCGTCTCTGTGCAGAAGTTCATTCTGGACTGGGCTGAGGGAAAAGCCAATCAGGATGTAGATTTCATGTTTGTGCTTCCATTTCGAGAGCTGAACTTGATCCGAGATCATCAGTACAGTCTTCACAGACTTCTGCTGGACTTTCATCCTGAACTTCAGGATCTGGACTCAAAGATTTATGAGGATTGTAAAGTTGTGTTCATCTTTGATGGTCTGGATGAAAGCAGAATGACACTGATGTTTTCAGATGCTCAGAAAGTTTCTGATGTGACTGAGACTTCATCAGTGGGTGTGTTGATGTCAAACCTCATGAAAGGAGAGCTGCTTCCCTCTGCTCTCATCTGGATCACCTCCAGACCAGCAGCAGCCAATCAGATCCCTACCGAATACATCAACCGTCTGACAGAAATTCAGGGATTCAATGAGCCCCAGAAGGAGGAATATTTCAGGAAGAGAATCAGTGATGAGCATCAAGCCAGCAGAATCATCTCACACATCAGAAGAGCAAGAAGCCTCCACATCATGTGCCACATACCCGTCTTCTGCTGGATCTCATCCACTGTGCTTCAAACGCTCCTGAAAGAAGATCGGAGTGCAGAAATCCCTCAAACTCTGACTGAAATGTACATCCACTTCCTGCTGATTCAGATCAACATGAGGAATCAGAAGTATGAAGAGAGAGATCCAGAGAAACTCCTGCAGTCCAACAGAGAAGTGATTGTGAAACTTGCTGAAGTGGCTTTCAATCAGCTGATGAAGGGCAATGTGATGTTCTATGAGGAGGACCTGAGAGAGAGCGGCATAGATGTCACTGACGCCTCAGTGTATTCTGGGATTTGCACTGAGATCTTTAAGGAGGAATCTGTGATTCATCAGAGGAAAGTCTACAGCTTCATTCATCTGAGTGTTCAGGAGTTTCTTGCTGCTTTCTATGTGTTTTACTATCATGTAAGTACAACTATGGAAGGACTAAAGAATTTTGCTTCAGTACAAAATTTGCTTAAAGGAGCAGTAGATAAAGCCATTGATAGTGAGAATGGACACCTGGATCTGTTCCTGCGGTTCCTGCTGGGTGTCTCACTGGAGTCCAATCAGAGGCTCTTACAGGATCTACTGACACACACAGAGAACAGCTCAGAGAGCATCAGGAGAACCACACAGTACATTAAAGAGAAGATCAAAGATGGACATGGACTCTCCACTGAAATATCCATCAATCTGTTCCTTTATCTGCTGGAAGTCAAAGATCAGACTCTGTCCAGAGAGATTCAGGAGTTTGTGAAATCAGACAAACACTCAGAGAAGAAACTCTCTCCTGCTCACTGCTCAACAATCTCCTACATGCTTCAGATGTCAGAGGAGGTTCTGGATGAGCTGGACCTCAAGAAATACAACACATCAGATGAAGGTAGAAGAAGATTGATACCAGCTGTGAACAACTGCAGAAAAGCCCTGTGAGTGATTAATAAATATTACAATGAAGAGTTTCTGAAAAAATTATAATTGTTGTGATAACTTTTACATCTAACATTTTGCTTATTTTATAATGTCTTTTTACAAGAATGAAGCACTTTTGATATTTTGTTCCATGTAAATCTTCAGTAAAAGCTTTTTTGCTCAAAGGACCTTGAACTCTGCATTTGTTTGGTGTGCAAATTTCCTTTTTCTACTCATCTTGCTTATTGAGTAAATCAACGCACCCACGTATATATATTTTTGTATTTATAAATTGGTGCAGAGAAATATTTTTTGCTCAAAAGAATGAAGCTGACATCATTGAAATCCTAATTGTAGAATGTATATAAAAATATAAATCTCATTTCTTTCAGTCTTGCTGGCTGTAATCTCACTGAACAGCATTGTGAAAGTGTGTCATCAGCTCTACAATCCCCACACTCTGTCCTGAAAGAGCTGGATCTGAGTAACAATGACCTGCAGGATTTAGGAGTGAAGATTATTTCTGATGGACTGAAGAGTCCAAACTGTCAGCTGGAGATACTGAGGTTTGACTTTCACATTGAGTTATTCATATGTGGATGATTATTTGAAGGGTAGGGTTTCATTATAGCTTTAAATCAACCCCTATTTACTGCTATGGGATTGTAAATGATCAGTCTGTTGATGTGTGTCTCTCGATGATCTGACTGTGTGTGTTTGTAGGATGTCAGGCTGTATGGTGACAGAGGAAGGCTGTGGTTATGTGTCCTCAGCACTGAGTTCAAACCCCTCACACCTGAGAGAGCTGGATCTGAGCTACAATCACCCAGGACAATCAGGAGTCCAGCTGCTCAACGACAAACTGAAGGATCCAAACTGCTCACTGCAGATACTCAAGTATGTGGGGTACAAGTTAAGAACCCTAAACTTTGCTTTGAAAGTAAAATCATAATTTCTTCTTCTGGTACTTCTCATCTCCTCATGTAATAATTAAATCCTTATTCTAACTCACAAAATGTATTTGTAACATATTCCTTATTGGCATTTTATATATTTTTACAGTAAAAGTGTAATATTGGCAGAAAGTGTTTGCTAAAAAAAATATAAGAGTGGTCCTCGAGGCCCCAGCACTGCAAATTTTAGATGTCTCCATAATTAAACGCACCTGATCATCGGCTCATTAGAGGAAACTCTAAGGCCTCGGATGGGTGTGTCAGATGAAAGAGACATCCAAAATGTGTAGTGTTTTGTTTATATTCCAGGACTAGGGTTGGGAACTACTGAATTATAAGATATAGATTTGGTTACTAAGAATTTGAAGATGGTAGAGACACCCATATGGTGTTACTTGTAGGTTACATTTGGGATGCTCAATCCTGTTTCTGGAAATCTACCTTCCTGCATTCAGCTCCAGACCCATTCAAATAAAAAATGTACAAATGAATATTAAATAATGTGTTTTATGATTATATGCATATATCAAATCGCATTTAGCTCCTTTAGATGCTCACCAGAGGTACAAAAACATGACAGCAAATTTTTCTTATAAGTCTGTTCACTAGGGCCTAAAAACACTGAGATATTGAGACATCTGGCTCTGTGAAGCTGCTTTGGAATAATTTGTGCTAAAGTGCTACACAAATAAATATCTTTATATAAATGGGCTGTACAAGAATAACTATTCCAACTACTAATGATTATTTTTGTCTACGTTTGTGTGACTTTCTAGTTTGGATCATGGAGGGCCCTTCTGGATCAAACTAGGGCTTCAAAAATGTAGGTTTTTCCACTTGCACACTCTCACACATTTAATGATAACAAATGAGATTAATAAATTGTTTTATCTGTTATCTTGTGTTCAGATGCCTGTGATCTCACACTGGATCCAAACACAGCACACACTCAACTCATTCTGTCTGAGGGGAACAGAAAGATCACATATGTGAAAGATCATCAGCCGTATCCTGATCATCCAGAGAGATTTGCTGATGTTCCTCAGGTTCTGTGTCGAGAGAGTCTGACTGAACGCTGTTACTGGGAGGTTGAATGGGGCTCTTGGGCTCGTATAGCAGTGGCCTATAAAGGAATCAGCAGGAAAGAGACTGTCTGTAAGTTTGGATACAATGACAAATCATGGTGTCTTTTCTGCACTGGTAATGGATTTGTTGTCTGGCACAGTAATGTCAGCAATAACATACCAACTCATTTACCACAATCTAAGAGAGTAGGAGTGTATGTGGACTGGCCGGCCGGCACTCTGTCCTTCTACAGCGTCTCTAACACACACACACTCACACACTTACACACAATCAACACCACATTCACTGAACCCCTCTATGCTGGATTTAAGGTTTTTGAGTCTGAACTGACTCTGTGTCAGATTTAATAACAAACACAGGCTTAAATGCCAAGGTAGTGTGAGTACAGATGTTGTAACACTGAATATTTCCCTTCTCATGGAAGTTGCACACAGATGATGACAGTATATATGCACATTCAGACTGTAATGGGGGCAGTTCTTAGAAAGTCATTTTGCTATGATAAAAACATCTAATTTTTAAAAAAAATGCTATTTTAATTCAACATGTGTGCAGAACAGCAAAAATCTACAACTGTACTCAGTCTACACTCTTTAATTCACTCTTTAATTGTGAAAAACCAAGAATATTCTATTATAAATGGCCAGTTTTATTACATAGTAATGAGTCACTAAACATTTCCACTCCCTCCACCCTGAATTTCATTCATTAATTGTCTGCAAGAATCATGCACCACTGTGGCAAATCATCATGAAGGTCTTATGTATTTACATCTGTATTAATTAATTTTCATCTATTTTATGTATTTATTTAATAATACTTTTAATTGTTGATTAAATAAAAATAATTAAATAAATTGATTAGAATCACCAATTAAATAAAATAATTACACTTATTCTCTCTTATTTCACCTGATTAGGTGGGTAGATCACTGGATTTCAGTGTCTCTCTCCCTTCTTCTCTTAAGACAGAAGGAAATTTAAAAGCTAGAAATACACACAAAAGGAACAATGGTATTTCTTTGCCAACATTTATTGTATATAATGCAAATTAAGGTTAATATTATGAAATAATGTAACTACAGTTAGTAAATGCAATTTTTTTTTTTTTTTTTTTTTTTTTTTCATGTAACATTTTACAAAAATATGGTAAAATACAAATGGTTAAAAAAGTACTAAATCTAAGGTAAGAGGGCACAGTGACTGAGGTGGCCCTCAAATCATGTCATAAGAACTGTGGTTTGAGCAATGCAGAGTCACTGAGATCCTCCTGTTTTCTCAGAATTGTGTGTGAGACAAAAGTGAATTAACTGGTTTCTCCAAATGTACCGTTACTGCAATGTTTTATTGTAAATCTGCACTGTCCTGTATCCATCCACACAGTGCAGTCTGACAAGGCCCAGTTCAAACTGTTTTTATTTTCAGTTTGGTCATTAATTAATGAACTGTAAGTGGCATTCAGTTCAATTTATTTGATCACTTATTTTTGTTCCAATCTTTACAGAGAACAGGACCACAATATTACATGAGTAAACAAAGGAAGACAATATGAATGTTAACATGAGACATACAGTAGAGGTCACAACAGAGATTCAGCACACAAAAGCATTAGTTTGAACCATATCAGACTTGACTTTATTCTGGATTGTGAATATCTAGCACCTTCTCAATTTCTGATGGTCTTGTAGCGCCTCCTACTGGACAGAGACAGTCAGATACACTTAGTTTTGTGCAAGTAAGAGATTGATCTATTTATGATGAAAATCTAAAGTTAGACTTCAGACACTATTTAAACTTTTACATTGTTTCTTTTAATATGTATTATGTTATGGATAATGATTTTCATTGAATACTTTATAAGCTCCAAGCAGTTGCTCATGCACTGATCAATGATGTCTATAACACCTGGAGTTCACTATTGCGTTTTGTTACTATTACTATTGCCATTCATCTCAGTGGTAGTTGCTTGGCTTGAACGTGACCTGCTTGCCAATAAGTACTGCCATCTTTGCTCATGGGTCTCTTATTTTTTTTAAGTTGCAAAAATAAATTCTGGTATGTAGTCCAATAATGTTTGGTGAAAGATTTGATACCTCACAGTATAACAGCAAAATTGGACATCTTTACAGGACAAATTAATTTCAACCATGCGTTATTAATTCTACTAAAGATCTTAGTCTACATCAGACTCATGTTCCTTCAGAACCAGCAGCCTTCTTTATTTTACACAATTATGAACTCAGCAATAATCTACAAGAGCAAGTACTGAAACAGACACTGTATTTAGACCACAGGCCTTAAAGATAGGAATAAAAACAAAAACTGATGTCCACCATATGTTGATGATACGTTGATGTTGTAGGCGTGATATGGGTATGAAGTATATATGAACCTTACATGAGTTTGTCCATGGGTTCCATTAGCCCCAGTATGGACAAAACCATGTAGGGCCCATATCTCAAGCCCATATCGTGCCTATATTCACCCCACCAAAAACAAAATCTCAGTTAAAAACTACCTACAAACACTGAAACAACAACAGCACACTTTGCACATTGTTAATAGAGTTTGATTACTCACCTAAACCTCAATAAACCCTAACAATAAATCATACTGTGTGCATGTTTGTGTGTTTATTAATGGTTTGGAGAATAGCAACCCTAATATATCATAACAGTAAAATATATTGAAATACATTTTAATAAGATGAGTGTTGAACTGTGTCTGATCTGGTGTTTATAGAGTTTCGTCATCTGCAAACAGAAGTCCAGAGTCTGACTGTGGGCTTGTGAGTTTGTGTTTGTGATCACATGGGAAGGACTTTAAATCAAGGGGAAGAGCACATATAAACAGAAATGATTACAGACGTATTACATGATTTGGGCACAATGATGCTTTAAAAATGTTGCCACTTCTTTGTCAGAGAACTTTTCAGAATAAAAAATAATAATAAAAAAATCAGATGCCTTAAAACACATTGAGATAAGTGTGATACTCTCCCTGCTCACATTTGTCTATTTTATCCTTTGAGAGGGTCAAAGAATCAGTCACTGTCTGATAAACCATAATATACTTTATGCTGATTGGTCAGTTTGTATAGTTTGTGTTTGCTGTTTAATAATCATTTGAAACATAGCAAACTGGTAGCTCCAGTAGTAATGAAAAGATTTCTCTTGAGCTCTGCCATGAAAACTAGCATGATCTTCAAGATCTTATCATAATCAAGTAAAAATGAATTTATACCTGTATGATATTACATTGTAGCCACATTGGGAAGTGGATGGATGGATGATTCAGCTGTAGGCGCCATCCTCTGGTCAGACACAGGAATTCATTCGGCACGCGGCGCGACTCTCACAGTGCATTATGCGTATTCTCTAGACGTTTACTGTACATCGGTTGTACACTCATTATTGCGGTGCATTGTGGGATTGAATGAGTGTGCTCCGTAATGTCACACTATGGTTTCGGACACCACTACAAATGGTTGTGCCCTCAAATAGTGCCTTTGAGGGTATAGGGGCGACACAGCCCAAGAGTATATTGGGGTAGTTCAGAGTTTGCTGACTGAGCCGAAGTCTCATTTCAAAGGCTGCGTCCTCTGGGGTTCGCATTTGTTAGGCACATACGTTATTGAAGCTGCTTTATTTAAGTAAACTGACAACTACATTCCATAGTCAAAAAGAAATTACAACAATTTATGCTTCATCAGGAATAACAGTCAATTGTATAATGGTTACTTTACTGAAATAAGACTTAATGATGTATGCGGCCGACAAATGCAACCTCCAGAGGACGCAGCCTTCGAAATGAGACAGCTTGAGACACACTTCTCCCCTGCTCCAGACTGAACTTTGTGCTTGCTTCTGGTATAAAGACAATAGTTGTGTATTGGCAGTGGCTAATTGAGTTTCAGCAGGGAGTCAGCAGGAACTGTTAAGTGATCTTCTTCCCGTTTGAGATTAAGCAGAAGATATTGTGGCCCTTCTAAATTGTGTGATTTTAAATACTAAATAGTACTGCTTAATACTGCTTTTTGTCCATGTTTTTGTACAGCAAGGGAGTTGAGGGAATTTTATGTTTGTCTTTCTTATCTCTTAGGCTAGTTAGAGCTAACTGTTTTGTTTGTTATTTTAGGCCCTGCTCTCCCCTGAGCCTTTGCTCTCATTTACTTTATTTTATGCTTTTTCTTGAAAATAAAATTATTTTTGTTCATATACATAAATGGGGGTCAGCTTCACTCTGGGACAGAGGATTGAAGTGTGTTCTCACCTTTCTTTTTCCCCTTTCTTACCTCCCCTCCTGACCCCTAGACACATAGGGGAACAGGTCCATGTTCTCTTGACAAGGCCAGACCAGTTGTGATGGCGTATATATATGTTATTATTGATGAGGGCTGATGAGTAATAAGTGTGCGTGGTTAAGTGCCAGAGAGGATCATGGGAAATGCAGTCCATGACAGCTGCATCCTATTGTGTGATGATAAGTTGAATTGGGGTTGATTTACAGTATAAACCGCTACCGGGGGACTGACTGTGCATTTGTTATTATCTCTCTTCTGACTGCCTTAATAGCATGCATTTTCCTTTTTCAAAACATTGTTTGTTTTGTTTTTTCACCCTGAACTGCTTCATGAAACTCCTCCTCGAATTCTGAATAAAGCAGGTGTAACAGGTAGAACAGCTAAAACTGAAAGCAAACACGCAGCTTTTCATCTGTGAGGAAAGAGGCTGAAAAATCAACATTGACCCGCGGGATATTTTTTATTGTAAGTACATGTTAAAACTACATGACATGATTACACAGTTTAAAACTAAAATATATGTTACCACCTGAAGCCATTTGTGTAGAATTCACCTGCATAATTCACATTTGTCCAACCTGTCAATGAATTGTACAATGTGCCCACTGAATGAATTTCCTTTTGCTAATTTTTGAAAAATGTATAAAAAAAAGCATTCAGTAAACAAGTTAAGTTTTCCAATGGTATGTTCAAGTCAGGTAGCTGATTTAAAACTATTTATTTATTAGAAATGACTTAGGTTTGACCTGAATCAATTTATATTTGCATAGAATTCACCTGCTTGGTTCACATAAATGACATGTCAATGTTTTTATGATACTTTTATGAATTTTATAGCCTACAAGAAAATATACCAGATTATACTGAATGAATTGTAAAACAGGTGTGTGAAAAGTACTGTGCTAAAATCAGGCACGTCTGACACCGATGACGAAATTTGAGATGGAGTGGGTGCGGCATCTGTTGAAAGACTGTTTTGAAAGACTTTGTCATACAGAGAACATGACTTTATTTTACCAGAGCAATCTATTTGATGTAAGCAGCATTTGTGCACTGTTTGAGCACTTTCATAAAATATGGGAAATGATCTGTTTTCATAAACAGATGGAAAATGAATTCATGGCCCTCGTTTTTAAAGTTCTTTTTTTTATGTTTCCTTGTGAACCAGTTTTTCTAGTCATTGTGGTTTCTAGAGTGAACTCACATGATCTGATCTGAAGAGTTTGAAGAAGTTTTACATTCAGTACATATTTCCAGTATTACGTTCAGATTATTATTTTTTGCAATTGTCGATAAATTAAAAGTAAATAATACTAATAATTACAAATGTAAAATTCATGCTATGATGTATGGACTGTATGTATGATGCCTAGATGCCTTTAATTAATTTGGGTGCAATTCATTGCATATTAACACAAAAAACAGTGTTATTAATTATTCACAGCCCTAGTCTAAACTTATTAATGGACAATCTTCAAAGCAACTGTTATTGCCCAAAAGAAACAAAGAGTTTCAGTGACCTTAGATGAGTGATGCCCCAATTATTTTTTATGTTGTGTTCTATATAAAAAATGTGAATTGTGTTCCATAAATTGTGTTGCATATTTTATTAGAAGGAATGAAAAACAGCAAAGCTTACTTCTAAAACTAATCTCTATGAGGGGCTGGAGGATGAGGACACTGTCTCTAAAATGAGTCTGAATGAGGAGATGGAGGTGAGGGGCACTGCAGCTTCTCCAGAACCCAGCTGTGTGTCTATGAAGAGTGACACATCAATAGTTATGCCTCCTAATTTCAGTGATGAAGCAGTGACCTCTGACCCCAGGTAAGACAAACTCTGATATTGAATAGACCTCATGAAATGTAAATGGAGATTGACTGAATCCTTTGATTGATCTCGTAAGGCTAAAGAATCACAAAGCAGTATCTCCAGAACCCAGCTGTGTGTCTATGAAGAGTAACACATCTATAGTTATGCCACCTAATATCATTGATGAAGCAGTGACCTCTGACCCCAGGTAAGACAAACTCTGATACTGGATAGACCTCATGAAATGTATAAATGGAGACTGACTGAATCCTTTGATTGATCTCGTAAGGCTAAAGAATCACAAAGCACCATCTCCAGAACCCAGCTCTGTGTCTATGAAGAGTAACACATCTATAGTTATGCCACCTAATATCACTGATGAAACAGTGACCTCTGACCCCAGGTAAGACAAACTCTGATACTGAATAGACCTCATGAAATGTATAAATGGAGATTGACTGAATCCTTTGATTGATCTCGTAAGGCTAAAGAATCACAAAGCAGCACCTCCAGAACCCAGCTCTGTTTATATGAAGAGTAACACATCTATAGTTATGCCTCCTAATATCACTGATGAAGCAGTGGTCTCTGACCCCAGGTAAGACAAACTCTGACATGGAATAGACCTCATGAAATGTAAAAAATGGACATTGAGTCATAGTAGACGTAATTAAAATTGCAAAGCTGGCCGTTCCTAAAAAAATTCTCTGGTGCAAATAATTCTCCTATACTCCCTTTCTGTTTATTTATTGTGACTCAAAACGGATATCTTCTTTCACTCAGCAGTGAGAGGGAGGATCTGATCCAGGTTCAGTCCAGATGTGGAGTTTGTGAGCAGGTTCTGAGAGATCCGGTCTCTATCACCTGTGGACACAGTTTCTGCAGACACTGCATCAGTTTCTACTGGGATCAGTCTAGACAACCAGAAGACTTTGACTGTCCTCAGTGCAGAAAGAGATCCAGAACACGTCCTGTTCTACAGACACACAGAGTCATGAGAGGATCCAGTTCTGCTCACTGTTATACACAAGCAACCCAGCAGAAGACTGGAGACCTGCATAAACCAGTGGATAATGAACTACAGAGAGTCAAAGACCAACATAAAACCAGCATGAAGATAAAGTATGAGAGATTATTTGAGGGAACCAAATTCCATGGGAATGAAACCCTCCTGAACAGGATCTACACACAACTCTACATCATAGAGGGAGAGAGAGAAGGAGTGAATGAAGAACATGAGGTTTTACAGATGGAGAAAACAGCCAGAACACAACACTCACAAGACACTCCAGTCTACTGCAATGACATCTTTAAAGCCTCACCTGGACCAGGATGTGATAAGAAAGACCAAATCAAGACTGTTCTTACTAAAGGCATCGCTGGAATCGGAAAAACCGTCTCTGTGCAGAAGTTCATTCTGGACTGGGCAGAGGGAAAAGCCAATCAGGATGTAGACTTCATGTTTGTGCTTCCATTTAGAGAACTGAACTTGATCCGAGATCATCAGTACAGTCTTCACAGACTTCTGCTGGACTTTCATCCTGAACTTCAAGATCTGGACTCAAAGATTTATGAGGAGAGTAAAGTTGTGTTGATCTTGGATGGTCTGGATGAAAGCAGAATCACACTGATGTTTTCAGATGCTCAGAAAGTTTCTGATGTGACTGAGACTTCATCAGTGGGTGTGTTGATGTCAAAGCTCATGACAGGAGAGCTGCTTCCCTCTTCTCTCATCTGGATCACCTCCAGACCAGCAGCAGCCAATCAGATCCCCTCCAAATACATCAACCGTCTGACAGAAATTCAGGGATTCAGTGAGCCTCAGAAGGAGGACTATTTCAGGAAGAGAATCAGTGATGAGCATCAAGCCAGCAGAATCATCTCACACATCAGAAGAGCAAGAAGCCTCCACATCATGTGCCACATACCCGTCTTCTGCTGGATCTCATCCACTGTGCTTCAAAAGCTCCTGAAAGAAGATCTAAGTGCAGAAATCCCTCAAACTCTGACTGAAATGTACATCCACTTCCTGTTGATTCAGATCAACATGAGGAATCAGAAGTATGAAGAGAGAGATCCAGAGAAACTCCTGCAGTCCAACAGAGACATGATTGTGAAACTTGCTGAAGTGGCTTTCAAACAGCTGATGAAGGGTAATGTGATGTTCTATGAGGAGGACCTGAGAGAGAGCGGCATAGATGTCACTGACGCCTCAGTGTATTCTGGGATTTGTACTGAGATCTTTAAGGAGGAATCTGTGATTCATCAGAGGAAAGTCTACAGCTTCATTCATCTGAGCGTTCAGGAATTTCTAGCTGCTTTTTACGTCTTTTACCATTATGTAATGAAAAATGTTGACACATTGCAGTTTATTGATGTAGTGCATAATCTGCTAAAAGGTGCAGTAGATAAAGCCCTTGAGAGTGAGAATGGACGGCTGGATCTGTTCCTACGATTCCTGCTGGGTGTCTCACTGGAGACAAATCAGAGACTCTTACAGGATTTACTGACACACACAAAGAAGAGCTCAGAAAGCATCAGGAGAACCACACAGTACATTAAAGAGAAGATCAAAGATGGACATGGGCTTTCCACTGAAAGATCCATCAATCTGTTCCTCTGTCTGCTGGAAGTCAAAGATCAGACTCTGTCCAGAGAGATTCAGGATTTTGTGAAATCAGACAAACACTCAGAGAAGAAACTCTCTCCTGCTCACTGCTCAACAATTGCCTACATGCTTCAGATGTCAGAGGAGGTGTTGGTTGAGCTGGACCTCAAGAAATACAATACATCAGATAAGGGTAGAAGAAGATTGATACCAGCTGTGAACAACTGCAGAAAAGCCCTGTGAGTGTTTAATCTTGTTACCGTAAAAGGTTTTCACTAACTAGAATTATGGTTTTTGTAATGCTTACTAATACATCTTGAGAATATTTTGCTTATTCTCTTATTCTGCTCTGTTTCAGCCTTGCTGGCTGTAATCTCACTGGTCAGTCCTGTGAAATTGTTTCATCAGCTCTACAATCCTCAAACTCTGTCCTGAGAGAGCTGGACCTGAGTAACAATGACCTGCAGGATTCGGGAGTGAAGCTGCTCTCTGATGGACTGAAGAGTCCAAACTGTCAGCTGGAGATACTGAGGTGCTTAAGTATAAGGGATAACATACAGTCAGCCGGTCATAATGGTGATGTGTGTCTGTAGATTATCTGACTGTTGATGTGTGTCTGTAGCTGATCAGTCTAATGATACCCCTCTCTGTAGGTTGTCTGGCTGTATGGTGACAGAGAAAGGCTGTGGTTATGTGTCTTCAGCTCTGAGTTCAAACCCCTCACACCTGAGAGAGTTGGATCTGAGCTACAATCACCCAGGAGATTCAGGAGTCCAGCTGCTCTCTGACAAACTCAACCATCCAAATTATAAACTGCAGATACTCAAGTATGTGGGGCAGTAACTGGGGTTTACTCAAGATCACTAATAGTATTAATCTCAGTTGAGACATTTAAGTCAGAGTTTCTCAAATCTGTTCTGTGGACCACACCACTGCACTTTTTGAATGTCTCCTTCATCGGACACCCCCAATTCAAATCTTGCAGCCTCTACCAATGAGCTGGTGAGTTGAATCAGGTGTATCAAAATATGCAGTGGTGGGGCATCTCTGGGACAGTTTTGAGAAGCAGTGATCCAATTCTGCAATCTCTCAAGATGCAGACATGTAAGAAGCTGACAATTAGCTGAACATATACTTGTTTAATTAGTGACACTTAGCCTACATTTAAAAAAAAACAAAAACAAAAAAACTTTATTTGAATATGGCAACATGATACACCATTCTACAAAATTTCTATGATTAAATCTTTGACTGAGACTCCTCTCCCATCAGTCAGTCACTGTGGGCATAGTTAGTAAGCGTGATGACATCATCCATAGCAATGGACTCAACCCTGCCTTACTCTTAGCTTAAGACTTCTCTCTATTCCTTAGTAAAAGTTTGTCTCAGCAGCTTTGTAAAAGAAAACTCTTAACTCAGAACTTTTACTGCGATTTAGAGAACTCTTAGTGGTAAGATAACATGTTTTGTAAATACAGCCCTAGATCTCTGCGCAGGTCATACTGTCCATTGTGGGACTCCTTGTTGAGACAAAAATTTCAACTGATATTTCAGCTGAACTGATATTTCCCACTGACTCACTAAATCAACAGATATAAATAACCATCTTAAAACAAGTGTTATAGTGAAGCATCTAATGTGCTGTAAAAACTTTTAAACAGTACTGTATACACTAAGGATGCCACAATTCTCAATATAATATTGAACAATTTGGAACGACATCCACGATTCAATACAAGTTTTTCGGTTTTGCATTTAAATAATTTCCATGCATTTTATTTCTCTCTGAATTGTCTCTGTGTTTGCCTGTGCATTTATGAACTGAGATGAGGAAATTCCAAACACTATGCACTAAAGTTAGGGGGTGCTTAACCACAATTGCAATGCTGGAGTCAGATTTCACACTTTACAGGTGAGTGGTGAAGTGAGGCTGCAGTACAAGGAAGCACCATCATCTTTCAAATCTGTGGTGTGGGTAGGGGTGTGCAATATCACCATTTTTGATTGTGGATGATTAAAAGGTCTCCACAAACTGCTTTTGAAGAAATATCGTAGTATTGTGCTACAGTACACATTCTATCATTTGCAGTTATGGTGCCTCCATCCCAATATACTGTACAACGCGACGACAGTGGTGGATAAAGTACTTGAAAGCCATACTTGAGTAAAAGTATAGCTATCTTACCAGAAAATAACAAGTTAAGTAAAGTTAAATAATATTACTTGAGTAAAAGTTTTAAAGTACATGATATTTGTTGTACTTACGTATGAATAGTATTTTTTTATATTAAATGTACTGAAAGTAAAAGTACAAGTAAATGCAAAATACAAAAGAAGCAAAAAATATTATTAAAAACTGTTCTATACACAGTTTGAGCAGCAAAAGAGAATTTTAACTCTCTTACATTGTTTACTTTTGAATTAAAAAAATTGGCAAAATGTTTATTGTTAGTTTTAAATATAAATAATACTAATATAATTATAATAACAAATATAAATAAAAATATAATTATACCCTGATCATTCATGTTAATTCATAGTGCATTACTAATGTAAGAGACAACTTTAAAATATTAAAATGGAAATGCTGAATAAGAAAAAAATCACTCTGATGTGCCAAGCCATCAGAAAATCGTGGTTAAAAAAAACTGAGGTATATATTGAATTGTGGGCTAACTGTATTGTTGCATCCCTAGTATACACACACAGGTATAGGTAAATCATCATTAACAATGTTTTAACAGTTAAAATAAATAGTAAATTGGGTTTACTGTTGGATTTCACTTGTACAATTTTTCAAGACTTCTGAACTTGGCTCCCATTTTCACTTTTTGAGTGCCTCATTTTGGTAAAGTGCTCACTGATATTTCAGCTGCTTCTTGCACACTTTGTGGCCTAATGGTTAGAGAGTGGGACTTGTAACTTGTAACACACACTGCTGTGTGTATGCACTTGGATGGGTGAAACGCAGAGCACAAATTCTGAGTATGGGACACCACACTTGGCTACAAATCACATCACTTTCACTTTCACTGTCACTTTCACTTTCATGATCAAACATTTATATATTTTTTGTCTTTATATTTGCCTTTTTCTAGTTTGGATCATGGAGAACATTTCAGAATTACACCAGGACTAAGAAAATGTATGTCTTTTCCCTCTTACACACACACACACACACACACACACACACACACACACAGCTCTAAAACCATGTTTAATCACTCTCTTCTTGTGTTCAGATGCCTGTGATCTCACACTGGATCCAAACACAGTCAACAATCAACTCATGCTGTCTGAGGAGAACAGGAAGGTGACACATATGAAAGAGCAGCAGTCGTATCCTGATCATCCAGAGAGGTTTGATACATACCCTCAGGTTCTTTGCCGAGAGAGTCTGGCTGGACGCTGTTACTGGGAGGCTGAATGGAGCGGGAGAGTTACTGGATTAGCTGTGACATATAAAGGAATCAGCAGGAAAGGAGTGAGTGACTGCGTGTTTGGATGGAATGACAAATCCTGGAGTCTCTTCTGCTCTGATAACAGTTACATTGTTTGTCACAATAATGACAGAACTGATTTAATTGCTCCTTCACCTTCCTCTAATAGAGTAGGAGTGTATCTGGACTGGTCGGCCGGCACTCTGTCCTTCTACAGCGTCTCTGACAAACACACACTCACACACTTACACACATACAACACCACATTCACTGAACCCCTCTATGCTGGATTTAGGGTTTATGATGCCTCAGTGTCTTTGAGGAATATCTGAACCATCACAAACAGTCTCTTTTTCAAACATTCACAAACTTTCTTGCATTAAACAACTCACACAGCTAAATGGTGAAATGTAATTTCTGTTCCTACAGAGGTGTCATATGGTATTTTCATAAGTAGTGATTGCTCTTGAACAGGTTTCCCCAAACACGTCCGGTCTGTCATTGGTCATCTGTCATCTGTCATTTATTAACAAAGTTCAGGAGGAGCACCTTCAGATAATCTAACCAATCAGTGCCAGAGGAGGCATATATAGAGAGCAGACTCACCTCAGTTCCACTACAGATTTTTCCAGCATCCTTCCTCCACCCAACTCCTCACTCTCAATTATTCCTATCCCAGCCAGGGATGGGGGGAGTCTTCTGGGTTTGGGCCAAATTTCGAGATCTGAGCCCTCTCCCTGAACAGCACGCCAAATATGCATATTCATTACCTTATCTAATTATATGTAAGTGTGAACTAGTGAAAGAGTGTTTTTTTTTCTCTGTCTGCTGTTTTAGTTGTTACAGCTCAGGAAAGTCCAGTGAAGGATTTTGAAACATTGCATTGTCATACTAATTATTACTCAGAAATAAAAAGTAGTAATGTTAACAATGTATAACCAAAGTTTAAGTCTTACTATTGTACTTTGGCATGCTGTTGTCTTTTTGTTTGTACATATTAAATAAACAAGTTTTTGAGACTTTAGTTTAAGATTTATTTTTATTTTGAGATTTGTTGACTATCAGTATAATAGTTTCACTATTAAAAAGTTACATAAACATGCAACGGGAGGCAAGCCATATTCTCTTACCAGTAAACATAGCGACAGATGTGACAGCCTAGATATCAAAGATGGCGATGTCTATTAAACTGAAAAGTCTTTTCACTGTTGACATGACAAGAGTCCAATGGAGCCGCAAGTTCATTCGTCAAATCTTTATAAAGCGACAACAACTTATATATCTGGGTGGAGAGTGGAGCATTTGAGAGAACAAAAAACATGCAGAACAAAAAACTGATGGGAGAAGCTGGAAAACAGCGACTGGATGTAAAAACTTCAGACAACACAGCTCATATCTCCTTCGCTGTAAGTTAAAACCACAGTTGAAACCACACATGAAAACCCACAACACATGGTAGACACGGGTTTGTGCAGTGCAGAACTGATCTCTCACACTATGAGTGACAGACAGATAGTTGTCCATTCTGGTTCAGTTCACACAGCACAGGTTTTCCAAGAATGGGGTTGTGAGTCCTGAAAATTTACTGGTGTGAGTTTGGTTATAGAATGCGGTTGTCATGCCCGTAAATAACCAAACTGTGAATGAATATAATCATATTAAGGACTCAAATACTGGACTGACAAATGTATTCTGTTGCTGTGTGAAGGCAACTTTACATTTTTGCTTTTAGACAGTGTATGATGCACCCAGAATCTCACGTCATTGAGATTCATACACTGATTCTTGATGTCTGTGTGTGACTAAACTTCGCAGGAGTTTAAGAGTGTTCAGTGTACAATGTGTTTTGAACAGGAGCATGAAACTTTTGTACACATTTTAAAAGTCATTCAGTTTATCTGACTAAAATACTGCTGGATTTCATTCTGTAGAGTCACAGGGTTTCAATAATCAATGACTGTCATGAGTGCAAACAATGCCACTACATGATGATTACATCTGTATCATCAACAAATAGTCACACACTGAGCAGTGTTCATTTAATCTGGGCTAACCCATGTGGGGCCTTCATGGAAACTGCAGACAAAACTGGCTGGGCCCCAGTTAGACAGCCCAGGTGGAACACATCTGGGCCCCACACGGCTGTGTTGACTGGGACAGGAGGCAGGTGGACCATAATTAACTGTGGTTTGTGGAAAGAAACCATTTTCATCTTCTCTGATCCTCATTTTGTCCTAAGGGAAAAAAAAAATTAACTGGTTCCTCTCCCTGCAGTGTTTACTGTAAATCTGTACCATTTTCTTTATATCTTATAAAGAGACACAGTTCATTATGTACTGTCAGTTTGCTCAATAAATTAATGAACTTTTAATTAAGATGCACTTCAATCTATTTGTTGGTAGCCTACGTATTGTTCCAGTGCAGCTTCATATAGAACAGGACCACAACTGAACACAATATTATATGAATAAATGAATGAAGACAATATGAATGTCAACGCTGTAAGTTCTAACTTTAACTTAAACTAAAAAAAAAAAAATGGTAATGGAAGTTTCTCTTTCACCTGTGATGATCATGTAGCTCCCCCTTCTGGACAGAGACTGAACAGATAAACATTCATTTTTTTTTCATTCATTTTTTAATGGAACCATGTTAAAAAAGCTTCAATAACAAAAATACCTCTCTGTCTAATCAGCCTTGCATTTGCAACACAACCAACCAACCAAGCAATTAGTAGCTCAAAGGCCAATAGATGATGTAGGTGGTTACAGAAGACTCTGGGATTAACAACAAATAAACCCTTATTTAAACTATTAAAGGTATATGATGGAATTGTATTTCCCTTTCAAGGGAACTCGCGCTGCGTCAAGCGCTTTGGGAACGCCTCTGCGTGAATGCGTCGTGAAGCACATGTGAAATCTGTCCAATGGCGTGACGGAACGTCATAGGCGGGTGACGTCATGACCAGGAAACTATAAAGCACACCCGAACCAAACAGAGTTAGCTTCTGTGTCTTCAGTAAGCGCTTTCTGTGAAACTGTCTGTCTTATTTATTGTTGTTTGTCTCTCACGTTATTCAAGCACACATATCTAAGACACTATTATGGCGACACAAGTGCAGCAATTCAGGCCGTGTGCGTCTCCTTGTCCTCGCTACATTCCGGCGGGAGATGCACACGAGCTTTGTGTTGTTTGCTTGGGAGTGGAGCATGCCCAGTCAGCTCTCGAGGGAGCTGGCTGTGAGCATTGCGAGCTGATGTCTATGAAGACGCTCCGCTCCCGCCGGGCGCTTTTCGAGGAAAGCGGTTCGGCTCGCGCTCCCCGCGGCTCGGGTCCCGCTGCTGCCGAGGCACAGCGAAGGCTCGCGTCGTGGGGTTCGCAAATGGATCTTGCAGAGGGGTTAGAGACGGGCCCCGCCCTTTCTCTGCCTTTACCTGCAGGATCCAGCGCTTCATTTCAGGAGCTAGAAGCACGCTCTGCGGTTTCTTCTGCCCCTGGTGAAGCGCCGATGTTGCAGTGCTCTAGTTCTGAGGAATTAGACGTTGTCAGCATCGATCAGTGTGATGAGTCGCCACCACAGTCACAAGCATATGAGGAGCTAGTGGAGGTTGTTACTAGAGCGGTGGCCAGATTAAACATAAGCTGGCCGACCGAGAAACAGGAAGCCCGTCAGGCCAGTTTATTAGACGAGCGCTTTCTCCCGTCTCGCGCACAACCTCCACGCCGGGGCTTGCCTTTTTTTCCCGACCTCCACACCGAGGTGTCGAGGTCGTGGAACAGACCCGCGTCCTTCCGGGTCTATAGTCCACAAACATCTAATTATAGTAACATCTTAGGACTAAAAAGGCATGGTTATGGGGAGATGCCGCGGGTGGAAGAGACGCTCGCGAGCTATCTCTCCCCCGAGTCGGCAGCCTCTCTCAAAGCCCCGAAGTTACCCACTAAGCCTTTACGTACATCTTCTGCTTTAGTGGGTAAAGCGTACTCGGCAGCAGGTCAGGCGGCGGCATGTTTACACACTATGGCCGTCCTTCAAGCCTATCAAGCCGACCTGCTTAAAGACCTTGATGAGGGTGGGGAAGTCAGTCGCGAGGCGTTTTCTGAGCTAAGGAAAGCTACAGATCTCTCTCTCCGTGCCACCAAGGAGACCGCCAGATCTATTGGGCGGTCTATGGCAGCCCTGGTGGCCACGGAGAGACACCTTTGGCTCAACCTCGCTGACATGAAGGAACGAGATAGATCTTTTCTACTTGACTCTCCTATCACGCCGCCTGGCCTCTTCGGCGACTCAGTCAACACAGTCGTCGAGAGGTTCCAGGAAGCTAAGAAACAGGCGGCGGCT
Organism: Ctenopharyngodon idella; assembly: GCF_019924925.1. Classification (NCBI taxonomy): domain Eukaryota; kingdom Metazoa; phylum Chordata; class Actinopteri; order Cypriniformes; family Xenocyprididae; genus Ctenopharyngodon; species Ctenopharyngodon idella. The sequence continues at coordinate 3,225,993 of NC_067220.1, forward strand.
TTCTCTAAATTTCTTCCCCGCCGATCTCAGGTCTCTGGGGCTGCTAGTCATAAGGAGCAGTCCCAGCCGAGTACGAGCTCCTCCCACAGGGCGCAACAAAAAGTGAGCGTTGCTTCCCGTGCCCCCCCGCAGAGGGACTGGGGGTCGGGGCAGCGCTCACAACCGAAGCCATCCAAAGGAAAGGCGGATCTTAGGACCGTTATTATCCAGCGGAGGGCTTCGGGAAAGAAGTCCTGACGCCAGTGGTGTCAGGCTTCTGAGGGCAGTCCCCTCCGAGGCGGGTCGGTGTCCACCTCAGTACACGGTGCCCGGCCCCCCTCGGTGCCCTCAGGGGGCCGTTCTGCCAACCCTGCCACCTCGCGTGCTTCAGGGCGCAGCAGCTCCCAGCGAACGCTTATCTCAGCGTCCACCCGGCAACGTAGTGGCGCTGGGATGTTCGCTCCCTCCAAGGAGGGACCAAAAGTGGCCAGTTCAGTTGCTCCCTGCCGGTTCGCCGCTTCAGGGCACCGGGCTGGTCACCCATCTAACACCAGAGGTCAGTCTCGAGAGACTGATTCCCTTAGTAGATTCATTGGCAGCGTGGAAACTTCTGTCAAACGTATCTCAATGGGTCCTGCGCACAGTAGAATTTGGGTACAGAATTCAGTTCGGGTTGCGACCGCCCAGGTTCAACGGGGTTTTGTTCACCGAGGTGAGCCCCGAGCAGGCTCTGGTTATGGAACAGGAAGTACAGACTCTCTTGCGAAAAGAAGCCATAGAAAGGGTTCCTTCTCCCAGCAGGGAGTCAGGGTTTTACAGCCGGTACTTTATAGTTCCAAAGAAGGATGGAGGGTGGCGTCCCATTCTAGATCTGCGCCTATTAAACCGCTCTGTAAAGAAGCTCAAGTTCAGAATGCTAACTCTGAAACAGATCGTGTCACAAATCAAGTTCGAGGATTGGTTTGTCACGATAGATCTGAAGGACGCATACTTTCATATATCCATCCTTCCTCAACACAGGAAGTTCCTGAGGTTCGCTTTCGGGGGCGAAGCGTACCAATATCGGGTTCTTCCCTTCGGCCTAGCTTTATCTCCCCGCACCTTCACAAAATGCGTGGATGCAGCTCTGGCTCCTCTGCGACTCCAGGGCATCCGCGTGTTGAATTACATAGACGACTGGTTGATTCTAGCACAGTCAGAAGAGTTGGTGGTTCAGCATCGAGATGCTGTTCTCGCCCATATGAAGCGTCTGGGGTTACGGCTAAACGCAAAGAAGAGTGTGCTTTCTCCAGCTCAGAGAACCTCTTTTCTAGGCGTAGTGTGGGATTCAGTGTCAATGCAAGCTCGTCTGTCGCCAGCTCGCATAGAGGCCATTCTCACAGCCGTAAACAAGCTGAAGCTGGGTCAGTCACTCACTGTGAAACAGTTTCAGAGACTGTTAGGTCTGATGGCAGCTGCGTCCAACGTGATACCTTTTGGCCTGCTGTACATGAGACCGTTGCAGTGGTGGCTCAAAACCAGGGGGTTTTCCCCGAGGGGAAATCCGTTTCGCATGATCAAGGTCACGCGGCGATGCCTTCGTGCTTGTGTCATGTGGAAGAAACCCTGGTTTCTTTCCCAAGGCCCGGTGTTGGGGGCTCCTTGTCGTCGCGTAATGCTAACGACGGATGCATCCCTCACCGGTTGGGGGGCGATCATGAGTGGTCGCTCGACTCAGGGTCTGTGGAGGGGTCATTATCTTTCCTGGCACATAAACCAGTTAGAGATGATGGCTGTGTTCCTGGCACTCAAACACTTCCTCCCAGATCTCAGGGGCCATCATGTGTTGGTCCGCACGGACAACACAGCGGTGGTCTCATATATAAACCATCAGGGGGGTCTGCGGTCGCGCCCCTTATGCAAGTTGGCACACCAGATCCTCCTGTGGGCCCAAGGGAGGTTGCTGTCAGTCAGGGCAGTTTACATCCCAGGGCGTCTGAATCAGGAAGCAGACATCCTGTCGAGGCAGGGGCCGAGGCCCGGGGAGTGGAGACTCCACCCCGAGGTGGTGGAGCTCCTTTGGGAGCGCTTCGGGAAAGCGGATGTGGACTTGTTTGCGTCTCTGGAAACGACCCAATGTCCTCTCTATTTCTCCCTCTCATATCCAGCCCCCCTGGGGTTGGACGCTATGGTGCAGACGTGGCCGAGGCTGCGTCTGTACGCCTTTCCCCCGATTGCTCTGCTTCCGGGAGTTCTGGAGAGAGTGCGCCAGGATGGGGTCCAGTTGCTCCTAGTAGCCCCGTTTTGGCCGGGCCGAGTATGGTTCTCGGACCTTATGTCCCTCCTCGACGGCTCTCCTCTGGAGATTCCGGTCAGGAGGGACCTACTTTCGCAGGCGGGGGGCTCAATTCTTCACCCCCGCCCGGAGTTGTGGAAGTTGTGGGCGTGGCCTCTGAGGGGGCACAGCTCTTAGATTCCGGTCTCTCTACTGAAGTAGTGGAGACTATGCTCCATTCCAGAGCTCCCTCCACGAGGAAGCTGTATTCCTTTAAATGGAATGTTTTCTCTTCTTGGTGTAGAGAACGTAATGTTGATCCTGTTAACTGCCCAGTTGGTACAGTTCTGGAGTTTCTTCAAGAAAAATTTTCTTCTGGTTTATCTCCTTCGACGCTAAAGGTCTACGTGGCGGCCGTTGCGGCTTACCATGTTCCTTTGGAGGGTGCTTCTCTGGGCAGACACCCTTGGGTTACTCGCTTCCTCCGTGGTACTCTGAGGCTGAGGCCTGCGGCACGTCAGAGAGTTCCCACATGGGACTTGGCTATAGTGTTGGAGGGCCTGTCTACTGCTCCTTTCGAGCCTATTGAAGAGGTTCATGTTAAATTCCTCACTCTAAAGACTCTTTTCCTCCTCGCTATCTCTTCGTTAAAGAGAATTGGTGACCTACAAGCCCTTTCGGTCTCTCCCTCTTGCTTGGACTTTGCGCCAGGCATGGTAAAAGCCTTTCTCTTTCCTCGGGAAGGTTATGTCCCTAAGGTCCCCACTAATGTGGCGGGCCCTATTATGTTGCAGGCCTTTTGCCCTCCTCCTTTTCTGGATCCAGACCAGGAAAAACTTAATTTGCTGTGCCCTGTTCGGGCTTTGGATGCTTACGTCCACAGAGCTGCCCTGTGGCGTAAGACGGATCAGTTGTTCGTCTGTTTCGGGGCCCCACGTAGGGGGCACCCCGCATCTAAGCAAACCTTGAGCAAGTGGATAGTTGAGGCTATCTCACTTGCGTATGAGTCTGCCGGTCTTCCTTCTCCTCTTGAGGTCCGTGCTCACTCTACACGGAGTATGGCGGCCTCTTTGGCCCTGTTGTCTGGAGTGTCCCTCCAAGAAGTTTGTGATGCGGCCGGCTGGTCCTCGCCGCACACTTTTGTTAGGTTTTATAACCTAGATGTGGCCTCTACCCCGGGGTCAAGGGTGCTGGTGTCTTAGTGTGCGCTGAACAGTTTCACACAGACAGGCACTCGGTCTTATGGCGGCGTGGGTATCTCGTTCCCAAAGCGCTTGACGCAGCGCGAGTTCCCTTGAAAGGGAACGTCTCAGGTTACGTGTGTAACCGTGGTTCCCTGAGAGGGAACGAGACGCTGCGTCCCGTTGCCATACTCCCTGCATGCCTGTATCGACTTACTTCGACTTTCAGAAGCTAACTCTGTTTGGTTCGGGTGTGCTTTATAGTTTCCTGGTCATGACGTCACCCGCCTATGACGTTCCGTCACGCCATTGGACAGATTTCACATGTGCTTCACGACGCATTCACGCAGAGGCGTTCCCAAAGCGCTTGACGCAGCGTCTCGTTCCCTCTCAGGGAACCACGGTTACACACGTAACCTGAGACGATTTCATTATTCACTGTTGTTTTTTTTTATGTTAAACTGAGTTTTACATAAAAAGTGTGTGTTCAGTTACTTCACGTTTCCCTGATTGTGAGAAATATGTTAACGTAAAATCAGCAGTCATTAAGTCACCTCAGACTGTGATGATGATGTGCACCATGAGAGGGAGATGTTTTTATGTCTGTCATACTATAGACCAGGAGTGTCCAAACCTGCTCCTGGAGGTCCAGTGTCCTACATAATTTAGCTCCAACCAGCTCTAACATTCCAGCCTAGAAGTTCCTGAAGAGCTTGATTAATTGGCTCAGGTGTGCTTAACTGGGGTTGAAGCTAAACTCTGCAGGGCACCGGTCCTCCAGGAACAGGAATAGACATCCGTACTGTAAACACATAAGAGCTGTGAAATGAAAGCTATTCTGAAAATTCATTATTACAGTACTGTCTATGCCCATCAGAGCAACTCTGACATAATGAAAATAAAGCAAAAGGAGCAAAACACATTATATCACATCTGTTACAGATGATCTCTAAATATGAGGTCATTTTTTGAATTCAGTCATTCTGAATAATTTGTTAAAGAATATTTTATTGAATTGAACACATTTATTGTCATTGTGTATTAGTAAACAACAAAATTAATAATGCTACTCTACCCTGATCAGTTTTTTTCCTATTTTTTTCTAAATCATAACTGTTTATTTATTGTTATGAAATACATTATGATTTGCTAAAAATGATCTTTAGGAGTTCTCCCTACAGGATGTTTGTGTCAGGTATATGTTTGTGTGCATTATATGAACATGTATTTTTTGTTTCTATGAAGTAGTGGGACTTCTAAAGTGAAAGCAGGTGGAACAGGAAGAACAGGTTAAACGAAAAGTAAACATGCACACCTTTATCGACAAGGAAGGACGCTGTAAAAGCAGGAGAGTTTTTCACGTAAGTACATTTTCAAAAAGCTTTACAACATCTAGAAATGTGTTGTTTAGATTATTTATTACATTAAATTACAATTACATTAAATATATGTTTGCATGAAGTTGTGTAAGCTTTGTTAATTCACTCAATACTTTACATACACTCGATATAGGCTTACGTCATGACACATAAATGTTCTCACTTTTTATGTATTGTTTTGTATTGGTTTTAGAGTGTTTTTAGAAATATTAAATATTAATTTAATAATTGTGTGGAAAGCCAACAAAATCCCACATAATGACAATCATTTTTATTTTTTGTTGTTTGCTTTGTTCGTCGTTAGATTGCTCAGACTGAGCAGAGCTTTTGTTTTCTGCAGTTGCTGCTTATAAAGAGAGTAATTTAATATTTTGTCTAATTTACAAAGATTGAACACATTGTGTATACCCCATAAATGTATAGTAATAGATATTACAATATGTCAAGACTTCAAAGTGTGTTTTATATTGTGCGATTAGGTTACATGGACAGAAAATGTAAAATAATTCCATAATAATCATAATAATTTTGTAATGATTTACTAGGCAAATCAACAACAACTCTCCTGATATCTTTAAATATTTGGTGGGAATATCACAGTAGGGCTCTCTTATATTTATGGGGGAATAGTATTGTATAAAAATAGAAAGACTGATGTAAAGTTTTAAGTGATGTTAATTAATAAATGTGTTTGCAGGAGTAAAACTCTCCTCTTTAATGGATGAAAAGAAAAGAGCTGCTTCTAAAATGAGTCTCTCTGTGGAGAGAGAGGAGAGAGGAGCCACATCTCCTGAACCCAGCTGTGTGTCTATGAAGAGTAACAGATCCATTATTCACCCCCCTGAACTCAGTGGTGGAGCAGTGACCTCTGACTTAAGGTGAGACACTATCCAGTGATGGACACAAGCAATTGTTGTTAAATAACTTAAAGCTGCAGTCCGTAACTTGGTTAAAAATGACCAAAATCAATTTTTGAGCAAGTACATAACCAGCCAGTGTTCAAAACTATCTCCTTACTTTAGCCCGATTCACAAAGGTAAGCTTGTAATAATGTTTTCTAATCTGAGTGGTACTGGTGGGTTTCCGTGGGAAATTCGAGCATGCAGCTGTTTGTCTTTGCTTCAATATGTCACGTCTGTAAACAGAAAGAAGGAGTCCCCAGCTAGTAGTCTATATCATGTGAGGATACTGCAGGTGATGGATCATTTATAGCCTTTTCTCACAGCAGCTGGAATAATTAAACTTATCATTTTGATGCCGTATTGTATGGTATGACAAATTAACGTTGGAGATTAGACTGTACAGAAATTGAAATCTACAGGTAATGCTAATACACACTAAATACACATTAAATACACAGTCACACAATTGCTGATGTTGTTAACATTAACAATTTGAGAATAAAATATAACAATAATAATAATTTGCATGGTTTGACATGATCCGAGCTAAGTGATCGTTATATTTAATCACCATTGGCAGCGCGATCTATTGTAATGCTTTTTTCTCAGTTGGTCAGAACAAAAGTGTCAGATGTGTTACTTACTTACATATTCAAATGACATTTTCTGGTGAAAGACACAGAATAAGTGATTCTTAAGTACAGTATCCACACTGATGTGGTGGCTGACAGCGAACATTAGATTCATCCACACTGAGGAGTTGTGCCGATGCACAACCCACGTAAATGGGATAATTCTGCAAATAACAATTGCAGGTTTCAGAGATGGCAACAAAGAGGCACAACTTACAGACTGCAGCTTTAACCCGACAGGTCACAAGAAAAACTACATGATTTTTTCTGTATTTGCTGACAGAGCCACTTCTCCTAAACCCAGCTGTGTGTCTATGAAAAGTGAGAGATCCATTATTGAGCCCCCTCAACTCAATGATGGAGCAGCGACTTCTGACCTCAGGCATCATGACCCACAGCCAGTCCTGCTGGAGGAGACTGGAGACCTGCAGAAGCCAGAAGATGGTGATCTACAGAGAGTCAAAGACCAACACAAAACCAGCATGAAGAACAAGTATGAGAGATTATTTGAGGGAATCAAACTCCAAGAGAATCAAAACCTCCTGAACAGGATCTACACACAGCTCTACATCATAGAGGGAGAGAGAGAAGGAGTGAATGAAGAACATGAGGTTTTACAGATGGAGAAAACAGCCAGAACACAACACTCACAAGACACTCCAATCAACTGCAATGACATCTTTAAAGCCTCACCTGAACCAGGATGTGAGGAGAAAGACCAAATCAAGACTGTTCTTACTAAAGGAGTCGCTGGAATTGGGAAAACCGTCTCTGTGCAGAAGTTCATTCTTGACTGGACTGAAGGAAAAGCCAATCAGGATGTAGATTTCATGTTTGTGCTTCCATTTCGAGAGCTGAACTTGATCCGAGATCATCAGTACAGTCTTCACAGACTTCTGCTGGACTTTCATCCTGAACTTCAAGATCTGGACTCAAAGATTTATGAGGAGTGTAAAGTTCTCTTCATCTTGGATGGTCTGGATGAAAGCAGAATCACACTGATGTTTTCAGACACTCAGAAAGTTTCTGATGTGACTGAGACTTCATCAGTGGGTGTGTTGATGTCAAACCTAATTAAAGGAGAGCTGCTTCCCTCTGCTCTCATCTGGATCACCTCCAGACCAGCAGCAGCCAATCAGATCCCCTCCAAATACATCAACCGTCTGACAGAAATTCAGGGATTCAGTGAGCCTCAGAAGGAGGAATATTTCAGGAAGAGAATCAGTGATGAACATCAAGCCAGCAGAATCATCTCACACATCAGAAGAGCAAGAAGCCTCCACATCATGTGCCACATACCCGTCTTCTGCTGGATCTCATCCACTGTGCTTCAAAAGCTCCTGAAAGAAGATCTGAGTGCAGAAATCCCTCAAACTCTGACTGAAATGTACATCCACTTCCTGCTGATTCAGATCAACATGAGGAATCAGAAGTATGAAGAGAGAGATCCAGAGAAACTCCTGCAGTCCAACAGAGAAGTGATTGTGAAACTTGCTGAAGTGGCTTTCAAACAGCTGATGAAGGGCAATGTGATGTTCTATGAGGAGGACCTGAGAGAGAGCGGCATAGATGTCACTGATGCCTCAGTGTATTCTGGGATTTGCACTGAGATCTTTAAGGAGGAATCTGTGATTCATCAGAGGAAAGTCTACAGCTTCATTCATCTGAGTGTTCAGGAGTTTCTCGCTGCTTTCCATGTGTTTTACTGCTATTTAAGCAGCACCATGGACACCCTTAAGTTTTTTTATTCAATGCATAATCTCTTTAGAAGTGCAGTCGATAAAGCCCTTGAGAGTGAAAATGGACAGCTGGATCTGTTCCTGCGGTTCCTGCTGGGCGTCTCACTGGAGTCCAATCAGAGACTCTTACAGGATCTACTGACACACACAGAGAACAGCTCAGAGAGTATCAGGAGAACCACACAGTACATTAAAGAGAAGATCAAAGATGGACATGGACTCTCCACTGAAAGATCCATCAATCTGCTCCTCTGTCTGCTGGAGGTGAAAGATCAGACTCTGTCCAGAGAGATTCAGGAATTTGTGAAATCAGACAAACACTCAGAGAAGAAACTCTCTCCTGCTCACTGCTCAACAATCACCTACATGCTTCAGATGTCAGAGGAAGTGCTGGATGAGCTGGACCTCAAGAAATACAACACATCAGATGAAGGTAGAAGAAGACTGATACCAGCTGTGAACAACTGCAGAAAAGCCATGTGAGTGTTAAAATTCAATAAATAAATAAATAATAAATACAGCTTCTGTTGTTGTGCCAAATAACTGTGCTCTCTATCAGTCTTGCTGGCTGTAATCTCACTAGTCAGTCCTGTGAAATTGTGGCATCAGCTCTACAATCCTCAAACTCTGTCCTGATCGAGCTGGACATGAGTAACAATGACCTGCAGGATTCAGAAGTGAAGCTGCTGTCTGGTGGACTGAAAAGTCCAAACTGTCGGCTGCAGATACTGAGGTATTAAGAACATATTAGGGATAATAGGTAATAATAGGGTACAGTCAGCTGGTCATAATGTTGATGTGTGTCTGTAGATGATCTGACTGTGTGTGTCTGTAGATTGTCAGGCTGTATGGTGACAGAGGAGGGCTGTGGTTATGTGTCTTCAGCTCTGAGTTCAAACCCCTCACACCTGAGAGAGCTGGATCTGAGCTACAATCACCCAGGACAATCAGGAGTCCAGCTGCTCAACAACAAACTGAAGGATCCAAACTGCTCACTGCAGATACTCAGGTACGTAGGGTACAAGTTTAAAAACCTAAATATTTGCAGGGCAAGCCAAAATTCTGCTTAGAAAGAAAATCATCATTTCTTTTTCTGGTCCCTCTCATCTCTGCATGTACTGATCAAACCCCTATGTTAGCTCACAAAATGAATTTAATTGGAAAATGTAAAAAATAAAATATTAAGAGATACCCATTTGTTGATATTTATTGGTTACAGAGCTACAAAATTTATGACTGACCATTGAATCTCTGTCAGTGTCGTCTGCAAAGATGAAGTTAACGACGCTGACTCATCATCTCTGCGGTATAGTGGACGGGCTTATTGAGAGATGTTTCATATTTTACATAATCAGAGAATTTTTGTTTTCGATTTGAATTGTTCGTTTAAAAGTAGACATGTCAAACTTTCTATAGACTCATTGTCATGTCTGTGTGGCAAGTATGTGCTGAGTTTCAGTTCATTTTTGTGATGTGCTTCAGAAAGAAGTTCACAGAGCCCGAGATGTCAGAAAGCGCATCCTGTTTGTTTTCTTTATTTTACAAAAGCACAGGTTTTGTTTTGTTTTGTACAACCAACTGACCCATTAAAATTTGGTCGACTAAGGGCCAGATTTACTAACAGCTTATGCCAGTGCAAACTCTCTTTTAGTATTAAAAAACTAGTCATGATTTACTATAGATACGCAGTGTAAAAATAGTGCTGAAAAGTCATGGACAGTTTTTTTGTGTCTTAAACCAGATGCTAATTTGCGCTGCTCTTGGTATATTGCATTGGTCATATGGAAATGATCTGTTGTGTCTGTGCTCTTTATTGTGTACGTTGTCAGTAAATCACCTACCGAATTTTCCACTCCCATCAGCACTTTTATGGGATTGGAATATTGCCTATATTCATTAACCACTGCACAAAGAGCGCTCCCTTTATAATCTCTACAAAAACCAATCGATCGCTCATCTTAGTTCACTGCGATCTCACAAAGTTTTGTTATAATGAGAGGATTTGTAATCATGCAAAACTCAGAATCCTCTCACCGCTCAAAACGTTGGAGTTTTAGTTCAGTGCTAACTTAAACACCTCTGATTGGCCATTGTGTTTAAAAAATCAACATATATGCTTGTGATTGGCTACACTGCTCAATGCTGCAAAAACACATTGTAATAAACAGAAGTCTTTGAGGCTCAGACCATAGTGCAGACACAGATACCCACTGATCGTTTGACAGATATGTTTTGCCAGTATGCTGTTATTACTGAGAAAACTGATTCTAGACCAGAAGTTATGGGTAGATTTTCCCTCTAAAAGCAATCAGTAGAAGCAGCAGGCAGTGGTTTAAGTGAGAAAATAACACGCTAGTCTGAAGTCCGTGGCCGGGAAAAGGCTAAATCTTGCCCCGTCTTACACACATTCCACCTATGAGCAGGTTGTTCCATAACCAGGGTCCGGGTATCAAAAAGGCACGATCACTTTTCCGCTTCATTCGGGACCGTGGTACCTGAAGCAGGAGATTATCAGCAGATCACAAATTCAGCTGCAGTCGGTTCATTGATGACTGGGAGAGGCCTAAATAGACAACACTGCAGTCTTCCAGTCTAGATGATATGAATGCATGGATAACTGAAAGCATTAACTGAAAGCATGGGTTTTAGGCTAGTGATTGACTATAAGTGATATATTTGTTTACTTGCTCAGTGTCTTTGAGGGCTTTGGTTTATTTGCTGTTGTAGACTTTAAAGACATTTTAAATAACCGAAATGGCAAAGTGACAAACCTGATACTGGCTGTGTTTTCTGAAAAATATTTGCACACCTTAGAAAGTTTGTCCTCAAACCATTCAGAAACAAGGATTCAACAGCCCCATGGTGTAAATGCAAATAATTTACAACTGAATATTAAATAAAGCTTTAAAATTATATACATATCAGTTATATTTAGCTCCCTTAGCTGCTCCCTTGGGGCTCAAAGACAGTAAAGCAAAGATGTTTTTATAAAGATATGTATTGAGAAAAGCGCTATACAAATAAATATGACTTGACTGTTTATATTGATGGTTTGTACATGAATGTATATTCTTTATGTCTATATATTTGTGTCTTTTCAGGTTGGATCATGGAGGGTCCTTAAGGCTCAAACCTGGACTACGAAAATGTAGGGTTTTTTTCACTAAATAACTCTTGCACATTTAATGATAACAAATGAGATTAATAAACTGTTTTTATCTGTCATCTTGTATTCAGATGCCTGTGATCTCACACTGGATCCAAACACAGCACACACTCAACTCATCCTGTCTGAGGGGAACAGAAAGATAAAATATGTGAAAGATCATCAGCCGTATCCTGATCATCCAGAGAGATTTGCTGATGTTCCTCAGGTTCTGTGTCGAGAGAGTCTGACTGGACGCTGTTACTGGGAGGTTGAATGCACTGGTTGGGCTCGAATAGCAGTGGCCTATAAAGGAATCAGCAGGAAAGAAGGGACTGTCTGTAAGTTTGGATACAATGACAAATCATGGTGTCTTTTCTCCAATAATGATGGATTTCTTGTCTGGCAAAATAATTTGGCCAGTAACCTACCAACTCATTTACCACAATCTAAGAGAGCAGGAGTGTATCTGGACTGGCCGGCCGGCACTCTGTCCTTCTACAGCGTCTCTGACACACACACACTCACACACTTACACACATTCAACACCACATTCACTGAACCCCTCTATGCTGGATTTAAGGTTTTTGAGTCTGAACTGACTCTGTGTCAGATTTAATCTTGATCATATGGCTATAAATGGAAAAGTTTGTTGAAACTTGTGAAAATGACAATAATACTGTATAACTAACAAATTTTAATTCATGTAAACATTTAGAAAAACATGTTATAAAACATAATTGTAATTAAAAATACTAAATATGGTCCATCATAAAAGGACGAATGCGTCCTTTTTTTCAGCTATCACTATGAATGTCTAGTGAAAAGTGTTTGGTTAAGTATGGTTCTGTTGTTCTAACAGTGTGATAGTTGCTGAAAGGAATTACTGTCTTGATTTTCTCAGCATGATATACATATATCAGGCCTCATTCCCACAGTCGGGTGGGGATGCAGACGCTTCAGTAGTTTCTTGGGACTAAAGACTCTTGTCTATCCTCCACATGCGCTGCTCGAGGCGTGCACTTCACGGACAACTTCAACTTGTTTTGGGAGCAATAAACTGTTTTGAAAGCAGACAGGTTTCATCCAAGCATCTCTGGGACTTGAATGCTCATTTCCTTCTCTACAGCATCTCGCATCCACCTTTGACAGCTTTAACAACAATAACAACAGGAGCTACAGGATGATCAGCACCACCAACATCAAGCAGCTGACCCCACTGTCACTGTGAGATGTGGTAAACGGCACAGTAAAATTCTCTCATGCGAATCACAGCATGTCTACACTGTGTCATTGATTAATTAAAAGCAATTCCAATCACAATAAATCTAACAAAAGAAACCATAAAGCTTAAAATAATTACCACCACCAAAGCGTGTAGCGCGGACGCAGCTCACACCACCGTTCGTGAGGCAGTTTTCCAGCTAGCGTGTATATGTACTGTCTCCAAATGATCAAATTATAATTTGAATCTCAGTTGTAGATGGTGGTTCTGGTGCTTGATTCATCTTGATTATATCATGGGCTAAAAACAACTGTAAAGTTAAGTCTTTTCACACATTCTATGCTCTTTTGGTTTTTGAGCACTTTCAGCCAGTGTTTATGTATTTTTCATTTACATTTATCCAGCCAATGTTTTTTTGTTTTTTTGTTAGATATGCAGTTTCTTTCCTTTTACAGTATATTCCTTTTCTTTTATTTATTGAAAAATAACACTGTATATAATTGCTAGCCTATTGTCAGTATACAAAGGGAGTAAATACAAATGTTTATTGAAATGAATTCAGTGTTGTTTCTTTACAGTGAATCTGCTCTGTGAGAAATGATCATTTTTGGTTACGAACAAACTGACTAGTACCGGTAATGTCTGTATGTGATAACAGTCTCTGTGCTCATCTAGAGATACTTTAAGATGTGAAGAAAATGAAGCAGCTTTAACCTCTTGACTGAAGCTACACTATTATCCATGATACAACAATACTGAAACCTACAGAAGAACGTCTCTAAGTGTCTAGAGCAGGGGTGTCCAATCCTGTTCCTGGAGCGCCGCTGTCCTGCAAAATTATACACACTTGAACCAGCTTATGACAAGCAGCGTGGGGCGAGAGCCGTGAGAGAACAGCGCGAGGCTGGTGGCTTGATTGTTAAGGAGCGTCACCTGCACGCTGAACCGGACTCGTATCCAAAGCCACTGGAAGGCAAGCCTGCAACCCTTAGCCAAAAAGAGTAACGGCTAAAGCTAACTGGCGGTACACATTGGCGGTACGCAGGGAGGAGTTTTGAACGGCGACACGATAGGCTAAGAGGGGCCACACGTGATTAAGTTAGCCGTTATGTTTTCTCCAATAGTAAGAGATACAGATCCTCTCATCTCCCTATAATAATACCATCTCTGTCGTATCTCTCACAGAGGAGCTCCGGAAGCATAAAGGGAGGAGCGACGACAGTGAAGGATGAGAAAGGACCAGGCCTGGACTTTATCTTATGTTTTATTATGTTTGTGTGTGTGGCAGTCGTCCGCGAGGGACTGTTGCCATTTTACTTTCGTTTTGTTGTTTGTTTATTTTGGTATATTAAAATCTGTTTGAACATTCTCAGGTATGCCTAGTATCTTCTAACATCTGTTACAGGTATTCAGTGTTGTTCTCGTACGTGCAACGGTGCGAGACAAAAGCGAATGAACCCGTTTGTCCAGACATGATGTTCTTGTTGCTCCATAACACACTGCTCCTTTTGCTGTAATTGTGTGACAAAACAGTTTAAATATTTAGGCCTGCAGATTTTTCCAGCATCCCTCCTCCACCCAACTCCTCACTCTCAATTATTCCTATCCCAGCCAGGGATGAGGGGAGTATTCTGGGTTCGGGCCAAATTTTGAGATCTGAGCCCTCTCCCTGAACAGCACGCCAAATATACATATTCATTACCTTATCTAATTATATGTAAGTGTGAACTAGTGAAAGAGTGTTTTTTTTTTCTCTGTCTTCCTGTTGTTACAGATCAGGAAAGTCACCAGTGAAGGATTCTGAAACATTGCATTGTCATACTAATTATTACTCAGGAATAAAAAGAAGTAATTTTAACAATGTATAACCAAAGTTTAAGTCTTATTGTTGTACTTTGGCATGCTGTTGTCTTTTTGTTTGTATATATTAAATAAACAAGGTTTTGAGACTTTAGTTTAAGATTTATTTTTATTTGAGATGTTGACTATTAATATAATAGTTTTTACTATTAAAAGTTACATAAACATGCAACAGGAGTCAAGCCATATTCTCTTACCACCAGTAAACATAGCGACAGTGACCAAAGTAATATCATTTGAGTCACATGCAGAACAAAAAACTGACGGGAGCAGCTGGAGAACAGTGACTGGATTTAAAAACTTCAGACAACACAGGACATATCTCCGTCGCTGTAAGTTACTGAAACCACACATGAAAACCCACAACACATGGTAGACACAGGTTTGTGCAGTGCAGATCTGATCTCTCACACTATGAGTGACAGACAGATAGTTGTCCATTCTGGTTCAGTTCAGCACAGGTTTTCCAAGAATGGGGTTGTGAGTCCTGAAAATTTACTGGTGTGAGTTTGGTTATAGAATGCGGTTGTCATACCCGTAAATAACCAAACTGTGAATGAATATAATCGTATTAAGGACTCAAATACTGGACTGACAACTGTATTCTGTTGTTGTGTGAATGCAACTTTACATTTTTGCTTTTAGACAGTGTATGATGCACCCAGAATCTCACGTCATTGAGATTCATACACTGATTCTTGATGTCTGTGTGTGACTAAACTTCGCAGGAGTTTAAGAGTGTTCAGTGTACAATTTGTTTTGAACAGGAGCATGAAACTTTTGTACACATTTTAAAAGTCATTCAGTTTATCTGACTAAAATACTGCTGGATTTCATTCTGTAGAGTCACAGGGTTTCAATAATCAATGACTGTCATGAGTGCAAACAATGCCACTACATGATGATTACATCTGTATCATCAACAAATAGTCACACAATGAGCAGTGTTCATTTAATCTGGGCTAACCCATGTGGGGCCTTCATGGAAACTGCAGACAAAACTGGCTGGGCCCCAGTTAGACAGCCCAGGTGGAACACATCTGGGCCCCACACAGCTGTGTTGACTGGGACAGGAGGCAGGTGGACCATAATTAACTGTGGTTTGTGGAAAGAAACCATTTTCATCTTCTCTGATCCTCATTTTGTCCTAAGGGAAAAAAAAAATTAACTGGTTCCTCTCCCTGCAGTGTTTACTGTAAATCTGTACCATTTTCTTTATATCTTATAAAGAGACACAGTTCATTATGTACTGTCAGTTTGCTCAATAAATTAATGAACTTTAATTAAGATGCACTTCAATCTATTTGTTGGTAGCCTACGTATTGTTCCAGTGCAGCTTTATATAGAACAGGACCACAACTGAACACAATATTATATGAATAAATGAATGAAGACAATATGAATGTCAACGCTGTAAGTTCTAACTTTAACTTAAACTAAAAAATAATCAGACCAGTTTTTGCAGGCATAATGGAAGTTTCTCTTTCACCTGTGATGATCATGTAGCTCCCCCTTCTGGACAGAGACCGAAAAGATAAACATTAAATTTTTTCATTCATTTTTAATGGAACCATGTTAAAAAAAAAGCTTCAATAACAAAAAGACCTCTCTGTCTAATCAGCCTTGCATTTGCAACACAACACAACCAACCAAGCAATTAGTAGCTCAAAGGCCAATAGATGATGTAGGTGGTTACAGAAGACTCTGGGATTATCTTTGACAACAAATAAATCCTTATTTAAACTATTAAAGGTATATGATGGAATTGTATATTTCATTATTCACTGTTGTTTTTTATGTTAAACTGAGTTTTACATAAAAAGTGTGTGTTCAGTTACTTCACGTTTCCTTCATTGTGGGAAATATGTTACAGTTTTTTATGATTGCTTAAGCACAATTTTAAAAACAAGGCTCATTTTGTCAAAACACTACACACAATTCACAGATCCACACACACAAGTAGCAAAACACCTCAGTTCTTTTGCAAAATGAAACAAAACTTTACATTCCTTTAATAAAACCCAACTTTGACCATATGGAACACACATGGTTCATAAATTCTGATTCTGTTTGATTCATTTACATACTGCTGTGCTCAATCTTAAACACTTGTAACTTTTATACTTTTCTAGTGATATAGTCAAGGTTTGATTTTTTTCAGAGATATTGTTAGAGTAATGCACATGAATATATTGACAAAAAACAACAACAAAAAAAAAAAACACAAGATCAGTACTGCACATTGATGAAAATATTTACAGTTTTTTTGGATTGCTTAAGCACGATTTTCAAAACAGGGCCCGTGTTTTCAAAACACTACACACAATTAGCAAAACACTACAGATCCTTTGCATAATTAAACACTCTTGTAAAAACTACACTTCTGTTTAAAAACCACACTTTGTTACCATATGAAACACACACGTTTCACATTACTATACTCTGTTTGCACGAGTTACACTCTGCTGTGATAAACCTAAAACACTTTTAGCACTTCTACTTCCCTATGATTAGAGTAGGCTACCATCAACAAAGTACAAATATAATGTAAATTCACCAAACACTACACAAGACCAATGTTGCAGACTGAAGAAACTCATTTATTTCTCAACACGCCCAAAATGTTGACATGGAGATTCATAATACTGTAACAAAATGTCACTTTACGTATTGTAATGTAAGTTTACTGTTAAAAAAAAAAAAAAACACTAGACATTGTCTCTTCGCCTAGCTGGATCTGGCCAGAGAATTTCATCAACATCGCAGGCAAAGTTGTCATTAGCAAGACACCTTGGAAAGAAACGTCTTGAATGACGAATCTATCCTTGCATTGCTGCTACCTCCATCTGGTCACAGGCCTCTTCCATGGCTTGGATGAGGGGTACCTCAGCCTGGAGACGGAGATCATATACCTTCCACCGCCATGCCGAGAAAAACTCTTCTATAGGGCTGAGGAATGGAGAGTATGGTGGAAGATATAGGACGGTGAAATGTGGATGTTGCTGAAACCAGTTCTGAACCAGAGCAGAGCGGTGGAAAGACACATTGTCCCAGACAACAATGTATTGCATATGATCGATTTGATTTGCTGCTGTTATGTTGTGCAATTGGTCCAAGAATGTAAGTATGAGTGCTCTGTTGTAAGGGCCCATATGGGCATGGCGGTGGAGGACCCCATTCTGTGTAATGGCTGCACAGAGTGTTATATTACCCCCACGTTGCCCTGGGACATTGACTATAGCCCTGTGGCCAATGATGTTTCTTCCCCTCCTTCGTGTTCTCGTCAGGTGGAACCCAGCCTCATCTACGTAAATGAACTCATGCTGGATCTCCTCTCCATCCATTCGTAAAACTCTCTGAAGAACAGTGTCAGGCAAAATTGTGTAGTTCAGTGTAGATCTAGTATACATATTACAGTACAGTAAAAGATTATGAGACAGTATGCAAGATCACACTGCTAAAGTGAATACATACCTCTGCATAATCATGCCGCAGTTGTTTCACCCTTTTGGAATTGCGATCGAAAGGCACTCGATAAATTTGCTTCATTTGAATATGGTTTTTTTTTTAGGATGCGTGCCGGTGTTGATGTTGAGACCTGATGGATATCGTTGAAACTGACCCTCAATCCTATGTAGGAAAAAAAAAAAAAAACAGTATACAATACTACAGTAATTTCACAGAAAAAGGTCACAGAAGTGCTGATAGTGCATAGAATACAGTACTGTAAGCAGTTACTGAAACCGTGCAGATGTTTTTGATATGATGATATTTTTACAATACCTATTTTCCAGTCGAAATGTTCTTATCACACTTGCCACTGTGTATCGGCTTAGATTTGGCTGTACTCGCAGTCCAGCCTCCCTCAGCGTCAGGCCGTGGTTGACAACGTGGTCAACCAGTGTTGCGCGGATCTCATTTGTCAGATTCGGTCCTCTTTGAGCACCTTCTTGTCTTCCTCTTCCTCTTCCTCTACCTCTACCTCCAGCATGGCCTCCATCTCTTCCTCTTCCTCTGTTGATTACTCCTCTGTTGATTCCTCTTCTTCCCCTTCCTCCTCCTCCTTGTCCTCCTCCTCGTTCTCCTCGTTCTCCTCGTTCTCCTCCTCGTCTTACTCTTTCTCTGACTCTTTCCATTGTGCTTGAAGACCGATGAACTCACCTGCTGCTTTTTATAGTGCTTATACACCTGATCGGTGTGTCTACAATTAAGCAAACAAGTGTTTGCACACCTGATGACTGTGTTGAACCAATTGGTTGGACGGTGCGGTAATTTGACAGTCAGTGCTTTGGTATTGCAAGGAAGTGACTTCATGATAGATTTTTGTGTGTAATGTATGTTAAGTGTGTTTAGTGTTTTGCAAATCACTGTGTGTAGAGTTTTTCAACAAGTGTGAGGTTGACAATGTGCTTGAGGTTGTGCAAATATGGGCTGATGTTTTGCTTCTTGAGTGTAAGGTTTTGCTAATAGTGTACTACTTTTAATTTTAGTGTGTAAGCAATCCAAAAAAACTGTATTTCTCACCACATTGTAAAACCATTCAATACATCCATGCCTTTCCAAAGGTTACATTTTGCACTGAAAATCAGAACATATTCTAAATACAATATAGTACACAAACCAAAACTTTTGTGGAGACAAAACAAAAGCATGATTTTAAATGAAAAACAAACAAACAAACAAAAATAGAAAAAACACCTAAGCATCATCTCTTGGCCTAGCTGGATCTGGCCATAGCACTTCACTCACATCACAGGCGATGTCCTCTCTCTCAAGACAGCGAGAGAAGAATCTTCTTGAAAGGTGAATCCATCCTTGCACAGACCCTGCATCAATTAGGTCAGGCCTTCTCCGGGGCTTGAATAAGGGATATCCTTACATAGGGCTGGAGATTGTAAACCTTCCATGCCAAAAAAAAAAAACTTCCTCAATGGATTTAAGGAAGGGACAGTATGATGGGATGTATTGGAGTGAAAA
Organism: Ctenopharyngodon idella; assembly: GCF_019924925.1. NCBI lineage: Eukaryota > Metazoa > Chordata > Actinopteri > Cypriniformes > Xenocyprididae > Ctenopharyngodon > Ctenopharyngodon idella. The sequence continues at coordinate 3,245,266 of NC_067220.1, forward strand.
TTGTGGACGCTAATGAAACAAGTTTTGGACCAGAGCAGATAGGTGGAAATTTACATTGTCCCATGTGACAATGTATCTCATCTGCTCTGCATCCATTTGGTCTTCTGCTGTGAGGATTTTGTGTAGTCTTTCTAAAATGTGAATATGTGGGCCGTGTTGTAAGGGCCTAAGTTGGCATGCCGGTGGAGGACCTCATTCTGCGTGATTGCAACATACATTGTGATGTTACCACCATGTTGTCCCGGGACATTCAAAATAGCTCTGTGGCCAATGATGTTTGTCCCTCTCCCTCTTACTGCAACATTGCCTTCCATTTTGTTGAAGACACATAAACTCACCTTTTGCCTTTTTTTAGTACTTGCACCTGATTGTTGAGTTTACAGTTAAGCACCTAAGTGTCTGCCGACCTGACGGCCATGTTTGATCAATTGGTTTATAGGGGTGGTATTTTGGAAAGCAGTGTCTTGAAATGGCAAAGAAGTGACATTATGTTAGATTTCTGTGACTAATGTAGAGAAGTGTGTTTAGTGTTGTGCAAAACAACGTGTGTAGTGTTTTGCAAAAAGTGTGAGGCTGAGAATGTACTTATAGTTTTGCAGATCTGAGTGTAGAGTTTCAGTAACTGTGTGTTATTTTTAATTTTAGTGTGTAAGCAATCGTAAAAAAACTGTAACGTAAAATCAGCAGTCATTAAGTCACCTCAGACTGTGATGATGATGTGCACCATGAGAGGGAGATGTTTTTATGTCTGTCATACTATAGACCAGGAGTGTCCAAACCTGCTCCTGGAGGTCCAGTGTCCTACATAATTTAGCTCCAACCAGCTCTAACATTTCAGCCTAGAAGTTCCTGAAGAGCTTGATTAATTGGCTCAGGTGTGCTTAACTGGGGTTGAAGCTAAACTCTGCAGGGCACCGGTCCTCCAGGAACAGGAATAGACATCCGTACTGTAAACACATAAGAGCTGTGAAATGAAAGCTATTCTGAAAATTCATTATTACAGTATTGTCTATGCCCATCAGAGCAACTCTGACATAATGAAAATAAAGCAAAAGGAGCAAAACACATTATATCACATCTGTTACAGATGATCTCTAAATATGAGGTCATTTTTTGAATTCAGTCATTCTGAATAATTTGTTAAAGAATATTTTATTGAATTGAACGCATTTATTGTCATTGTGTATTAGTATACAACAAAATTAATAATGCTACTCTACCCTGATCATTTTTTTTCCTAATTTCTCTAAATCATAACTGTTTATTTATTGTTATGAAATACATATTTGCTAAAAATGATCTTTAGGAGTTCTCCCTACAGGATGTTTGTGTCAGATGTATGTTTGTGTGCATTAAATGAACATGTATTTTTTGTTTCTATGAAGTAGTGGGACTTCTAAAGTGAAAGCAGGTGTAACAGGAAGAACCGGTTAAACGAAAGTAAACACGCACACCTTTAAAGACAAGGAAGGACGCTGTAAAAGCAGGAGAGTTTTTCACGTAAGTACATTTTCAAAAAGCTTTACAACATCTAGAAATGTGTTGTTTAGATTATTTATTACATTAAATTACAATTACATTAAATATATGTTCGCATGAAGTCGTGTAAACTTTGTTAATTCCTTCAATACTTTACACACACTTGATATAGGCTTACGTCATGACACATAAATGTTCTCACTTTTTATGTATTGTTTTTTATTGTTTTTAGAGTGTTTTTAGAAATATTTAGCAAATAATTGTGTGGAAAGCCAACAAAATCCCACATAATGACAATCATTTTATGATTATAATTATGGGGGAATAGTATTGTATAAAAATAGAAAGACTGATGTAAAGTTTTAAGTGATGTTAATTAATAAATGTGTTTGCAGGAGTAAAACTATCCTCTTTAATGGATGAAAAGAAAAGAGCTGCTTCTAAAATGAGTCTCTCTGTGGAGAGAGAGGAGAGAGGAGCCACATCTCCTGAACCCAGCTGTGTGTCTATGAAGAGTAACAGATCTATTACTGAGCCCCCTAATCTCAGTGGTGGAGCAGTGACCTCTGACTTAAGGTGAGACACTATCCAGTGATGGACACAAGCAATTGTTGTTAAATAACTTAAAGCTGCAGTCTGTAACTTGGTCAAAAATGACCAAAATCAATTTTTGAGCAAGTACATAACCAGCCAGTGTTCAAAACTATCTCCTTACTTTAGCCCAATTCACAAAGGTAAGCTTGTAATAATGTTTTCTAATCTGAATGGTAGTGGTAGTGATGGCCGTGGGAAATAGATTTAATCACCACTGGCAGCGCGATTTATTGTAATGCTTTTTTCTCAGTTGGTCAGAACAAAAGTGTCAGATGTGTTACTTACTTACAAGTTCAAATGACATTTTCCGGTGAAAATTTATACTTCCAAGACACAGAATAAGTGATTCCAAAGTACAGTTTACACACTGATGTGGTGACTGACAGCAAACATTAGATTCATCCGCACTGAGGAGCTGTGCCGATGCACAACCCACGTAAATGGGATAATTCTGCAAATAACTGCAATTGCAGGTTTCAGAGATGGCGATAAAGAGGCAAAACTTACAGACTGCAGCTTTAACCCGACAAGTCACAAGAAAAACTACATGATTTTTTCTGTATTTGCTGACAGAGCCACATCTCCTAAACCCAGCTGTGTGTCCATGAAAAGTGAGAGATCCATTATTGAGCCCCCTCAACTCAATGATGGAGCAGCGACTTCTGACCTCAGCCATCATGACCCACAGCCAGTCCTGCTGGAGGAGACTGGAGACCTGCAGAAACCAGAAGATGATCTACAGAGAGTCAAAGACCAACACAAAACCAGCATGAAGAACAAGTATGAGAGATTATTTGAGGGAATCAAACTCCAAGAGAATCAAAACCTCCTGAACAGGATCTACACACAGCTCTACATCATAGAGGGAGAGAGAGAAGGAGTGAATGAAGAACATGAGGTTTTACAGATGGAGAAAACAGCCAGAACACAACACTCACAAGACACTCCAATCAACTGCAATGACATCTTTAAAGTCTCACCTGAACCAGGATGTGAGGAGAAACACCAGATAAAGACTGTTCTTACTAAAGGCATCGCTGGAATCGGGAAAACGGTCTCTGTGCAGAAGTTCATTCTTGATTGGACTGAAGGAAAAGCCAATCAGGATGTAGATTTCATGTTTGTGCTTCCATTTCGAGAGCTGAACTTGATCCGAGATCATCGGTACAGTCTTCACAGACTTCTGCTGGACTTTCATCCTGAACTTCAAGATCTGGACTCAAAGATTTATGAGGAGTGTAAAGTTCTCTTCATCTTGGATGGTCTGGATGAAAGCAGAATCACACTGATGTTTTCAGATGCTCAGAAAGTTTCTGATGTGACTGAGACTTCATCAGTGGGTGTGTTGATGTCAAACCTCATTAAAGGAGAGCTGCTTCCCTCTGCTCTCATCTGGATCACTTCTAGACCAGCAGCAGCCAATCAGATCCCCTCCAAATACATCAACCGTCTGACAGAAATTCAGGGATTCAGTGAGCCTCAGAAGGAGGAATATTTCAGGAAGAGAATCAGTGATGAACATCAAGCCAGCAGAATCATCTCACACATCAGAAGAGCAAGAAGCCTCCACATCATGTGCCACATACCCGTCTTCTGCTGGATCTCATCCACTGTGCTTCAAAAGCTCCTGAAAGAAGATCTGAGTGCAGAAATCCCTCAAACTCTGACTGAAATGTACATCCACTTTTTGCTGATTCAGATAAACATGAGGAATCACAAGTATGAAGAGAGAGATCCAGAGAAACTGCTGCAGTCCAACAGAGAAGTGATTGTGAAACTTGCTGAAGTGGCTTTCAAACAGCTGATGAAGGGCAATGTGATGTTCTATGAGGAGGACCTGAGAGAGAGCGGCATAGATGTCACTGACGCCTCAGTGTATTCTGGGATTTGCACTGAGATCTTTAAAGAGGAATCTGTGATTCATCAGAGGAAAGTCTACAGCTTCATTCATCTGAGTGTTCAGGAGTTTCTCGCTGCTTTCCATGTGTTTTACTGCTATTTAAGCAGCACCATGGACACCCTTAAGTTTTTTTATTCAATGCATAATCTCTTTAGAAGTGCAGTCGATAAAGCCCTTGAGAGTGAAAATGGACAGCTGGATCTGTTCCTGCGGTTCCTGCTGGGCGTCTCACTGGAGTCCAATCAGAGACTCTTACAGGATCTACTGACACACACAGAGAACAGCTCAGAGAGTATCAGGAGAACCACACAGTACATTAAAGAGAAGATCAAAGATATACATGGACTCTCCACTGAAAGATCCATCAATCTGCTCCTCTGTCTGCTGGAAGTCAAAGATCAGACTCTGTCCAGAGAGATTCAGGAATTTGTGAAATCAGACAAACATTCTGAGAAGAAGCTCTCTCCTGCTCACTGCTCAACAATCGCCTACATGCTTCAGATGTCAGAGGAGGTGCTGGATGAGCTGGACCTCAAGAAATACAACACATCAGATGAAGGTAGAAGAAGACTGATACCAGCTGTGAACAACTGCACAAAAGCCATGTGAGTGTTAAAATTCAATAAATAAATAAATAATAAATACAGCTTCTGTTGTTGTGCCAAATAACTGTGCTCTCTATCAGTCTTGCTGGCTGTAATCTCACTAGTCAGTCCTGTGAAATTGTGGCATCAGCTCTACAATCCTCAAACTCTGTCCTGATCGAGCTGGACATGAGTAACAATGACCTGCAGGATTCAGAAGTGAAGCTGCTGTCTGGTGGACTGAAAAGTCCAAACTGTCGGCTGCAGATACTGAGGTATTAAGAACATATTAGGGATAATAGGTAATAATAGGGTACAGTCAGCTGGTCATAATGTTGATGTGTGTCTGTAGATGATCTGACTGTGTGTGTCTGTAGATTGTCAGGCTGTATGGTGACAGAGGAAGGCTGTGGTTATGTGTCTTCAGCTCTGAGTTCAAACCCCTCACACCTGAGAGAGCTGGATCTGAGCTACAATCACCCAGGACAATCAGGAGTCCAGCTGCTCAACAACAAACTGAAGGATCCAAACTGCTCACTGCAGATACTCAGGTACGTAGGGTACAAGTTTAAAAACCTAAATATTTGCAGGGCAAGCCAAAATTCTGCTTAGAAAGAAAATCATCATTTCTTTTTCTGGTCCCTCTCATCTCTGCATGTACTGATCAAACCCCTATGTTAGCTCACAAAATGAATTTAATTGGAAAATGTAAAAAATAAAATATTAAGAGATACCCATTTGTTGATATTTATTGGTTACAAAGCTACAAAATTTATGACTGGCCATTGAATCTCTGTCAGTGTCGTCTGCAAAGATGAAGTTAACGACGCTGACTCATCATCTCTGCGGTATAGTGGACGGGCTTATTGAGAGATGTTTCATATTTTACATAATCAGAGAATTTTTGTTTTCGATTTGAATTGTTCGTTTAAAAGTAGACATGTCAAACTTTCTATAGACTCATTGTCATGTCTGTGTGGCAAGTATGTGCTGAGTTTCAGTTCATTTTTGTGATGTGCTTCAGAAAGAAGTTCACAGAGCCCGAGATGTCAGAAAGCGCATCCTGTTTGTTTTCTTTATTTTACAAAAGCACAGGTTTTGTTTTGTTTTGTACAACCAACTGACCAATTAAAATTTGGTCGACTAAGGGCCAGATTTACTAACAGCTTATGCCAGTGCAAACTCTCTTTTAGTATTAAAAAACTACTGTCATGATTTACTATAGATACGCAGTGTAAAAATAGTGCTGAAAAGTCGTGGACAGTTTTTTTGTGTCTTAAACCAGATGCTAATTTGCGCTGCTCTTGGTATATTGCATTGGTCATATGGAAATGATCTGTTGTGCCTGTGCTCTTTATTGTGTACGTTGTCAGTAAATCACCTACCGAATTTTCCACTCCCATCAGCACTTTTATGGGATTGCACTCCCATGTTTAGTAAATCTGTCCCAAAGTGTCTTAACGTAATGTTTGATTGACTATTAGGGGACAGCCCTATTTTCCATAGATAATAAAAGTCAGTTTATTAGGAAGACAAAAAAATTTTTGTCATTTTAATCCTATTGTTTGTCATTTAAAAAAAAAAACACCAAACATAACACAAAACAGCAGAGTTTCTTTTTAAAAAGTTTCATGTCATGTGTCACTGCAAAACCTGCACATCCCAGCATAAATGCGCCCAGTAAATGATTTGTTAATATAAGCGCCTATATTCATTAACCACTGCACAAAGAGCGCTCCCTTTATAATCTCTACAAAAACCAATCGATCGCTCATCTTAGTTCACTCCTCTAATGAGAGGATTTGTAATCATGCAAAACTCAGAATCCTCTCACCGCTCAAAACGTTGGAGTTTTAGTTCAGTGCTAACTTAAACACCTCTGATTGGCCATTGTGTTTAAAAAATCAACAGATATGCTTGTGATTGGCTACACTGCTCAATGCTGCAAAAACACATTGTAATAAACAGAAGTCTTTGAGGCTCACCATAGTGCAGACACAGATACCCACTGATCGTTTGACAGATATGTTTTGCCAGTATGCTGTTATTACTGAGAAAACTGATTCTAGACCAGAAGTTATGGGTAGATTTTCCCTCTAAAAGCAATCAGTAGCAGCAGCAGGCAGTGGTTTAAGTGAGAAAATAACACGCTAGTCTGAAGTCCGTGGCCGGGAAAAGGCTAAATCTTGCCCCGTCTTACACACATTCCACCTATGAGCAGGTTGTTCCATAACCAGGGTCCGGGTATCAAAAAGGCACGATCACTTTTCCGCTTCATTCGGGACCGTGGTACCTGAAGCAGGAGATTATCAGCAGATCACAAATTCAGCTGCAGTCGGTTCATTGATGACTGGGAGAGGCCTAAATAGACAACACTGCAGTCTTCCAGTCTAGATGATATGAATGCATGGATAACTGAAAGCATTAACTGAAAGCATGGGTTTTAGGCTAGTGATTGACTATAAGTGATATATTTGTTTACTTGCTCAGTGTCTTTGAGGGCTTTGGTTTATTTGCTGTTGTAGACTTTAAAGACATTTTAAATAACCGAAATGGCAAAGTGACAAACCTGATACTGGCTGTGTTTTCTGAAAAATATTTGCACACCTTAGAAAGTTTGTCCTCAAACCATTCAGAAACAAGGATTCAACAGCCCCATGGTGTAAATGCAAATAATTTACAACTGAATATTAAATAAAGCTTTAAAATTATATACATATCAGTTATATTTAGCTCCTTTAGCTGCTCCCTTGGGGCTCAAAGACAGTAAAGCAAAGATGTTTTTATAAAGATATGTATTGAGAAAAGCGCTATACAAATAAATATGACTTGACTGTTTATATTGATGGTTTGTACATGAATGTATATTCTTTATGTCTATATATTTGTGTCTTTTCAGGTTGGATCATGGAGGGTCCTTAAGGCTCAAACCTGGACTACGAAAATGTAGGTTTTTTTTCACTAAATAACTCTTGCACATTTAATTATAACAAATGAGATTAATAAACTGTTTTTATCTGTCATCTTGTGTTCAGATGCCTGTGATCTCACACTGGATCCAAACACAGCACACACTCAACTCATCCTGTCTGAGGGGAACAGAAAGATCAAATATGTGAAAGATCATCAGCCGTATCCTGATCATCCAGAGAGATTTGCTGATGTTCCTCAGGTTCTGTGTCGAGAGAGTCTGACTGGACGCTGTTACTGGGAGGTTGAATGCACTGGTTGGGCTCGAATAGCAGTGGCCTATAAAGGAATCAGCAGGAAAGAAGGGACTGTCTGTAAGTTTGGATACAATGACAAATCATGGTGTCTTTTATGCAATAATGATGGATTTGTTGTCTGGCAAAATAATTTGGCCAGTAACCTACCAACTCATTTACCACAATCTAAGAGAGTAGGAGTGTATCTGGACTGGCCGGCCGGCACTCTGTCCTTCTACAGTGTCTCTGACACACACACACTCACACACTTACACACAATCAACACCACATTCACTGAACCCCTCTATGCTGGATTTAAGGTTTTTGAGTCTGAACTGACTCTGTGTCAGATTTAATCTTGATCATATGGCTATAAATGGAAAAGTTTGTTGAAACTTGTGAAAATGACAATAATACTGTATAACTAACAAATTTTAATTCATGTAAACATTTAGAAAAACATGTTATAAAACATAATTGTAATTAAAAATACTAAATATGGTCCATCATAAAAGGACGAATGCGTCCTTTTTTTCAGCTATCACTATGAATGTCTAGTGAAAAGTGTTTGGTTAAGTATGGTTCTGTTGTTCTAACAGTGTGATAGTTGCTGAAAGGAATTACTGTCTTGATTTTCTCAGCATGATATACATATATCAGGCCTCATTCCCACAGTCGGGTGGGGATGCAGACGCTTCAGTAGTTTCTTGGGACTAAAGACTCTTGTCTATCCTCCACATGCGCTGCTCGAGGCGTGCACTTCACGGACAACTTCAACTTGTTTTGGGAGCAATAAACTGTTTTGAAAGCAGACAGGTTTCATTCAAGCATCTCTGGGACTTGAATGCTCATTTCCTTCTCTACAGCATCTCGCATCCACCTTTGACAGCTTTAACAACAATAACAACAGGAGCTACAGGATGATCAGCACCACCAACATCAAGCAGCTGACCCCACTGTCACTGTGAGATGTGGTAAACGGCACAGTAAAATTCTCTCATGCGAATCACAGCATGTCTACACTGTGTCATTGATTAATTAAAAGCAATTCCAATCACAATAAATCTAACAAAAGAAACCATAAAGCTTAAAATAATTACCCCCACCAAAGCGTGTAGCGCGGACGCAGCTCACACCACCGTTCGTGAGGCAGTTTTCCAGCTAGCGCGTATATGTACTGTCTCCAAATGATCAAATTATAATTTGAATCTCAGTTGTAGATGGTGGTTCTGGTGCTTGATTCATCTTGATTATATCATGGGCTAAAAACAACTGTAAAGTTAAGTCTTTTCACACATTCTATGCTCTTTTGGTTTTTGAGCACTTTCAGCCAGTGTTTATGTATTTTTCATTTACATTTATCCAGCCAATGTTTTTTTGTTTTTTTGTTAGATATGCAGTTTCTTTCCTTTTACAGTATATTCCTTTTCTTTTATTTATTGAAAAATAACACTGTATATAATTGCTAGCCTATTGTCAGTACAAAGGGAGTAAATACAAATGTTTATTGAAATGAATTCAGTGTTGTTTCTTTACAGTGAATCTGCTCTGTGAGAAATGATCATTTTTGGTTACGAACAAACTGACTAGTACCGGTAATGTCTGTATGTGATAACAGTCTCTGTGCTCATCTAGAGATACTTTAAGATGTGAAGAAAATGAAGCAGCTTTAACCTCTTGACTGAAGCTACACTATTATCCATGATACAACAATACTGAAACCTACAGAAGAACGTCTCTAAGTGTCTAGAGCAGGGGTGTCCAATCCTGTTCCTGGAGGGCCGCTGTCCTGCAAAATTATACACACCTGAACCAGCTTATGACAAGCAGCGTGGGGCGAGAGCCGTGAGAGAACAGCGCGAGGCTGGTGGCTTGATTGTTAAGGAGCGTCACCTGCACACTGAACCGGACTCGTATCCAAAGCCACTGGAAGGCAAGCCTGCAACCCTTAGCTTTAGCCGTTACTCTTTTTTGGCTAACTGGCAGTACACATTGGCGGTACGCAGGGAGGAGTTTTGAACGGCGACACGATAGGCTAAGAGGGGCCACACGTGATTAAGTTAGCCGTTACGCTTTCTCCAATAGTAAGAGATACAGGTCCTCTCATCTCCCTATAATAATACCATCTCTGTCGTATCTCTCACAGAGGAGCTCCGGAAGCATAAAGGGAGGAGCGACGACAGTGAAGGATGAGAAAGGACCAGGCCTGGACTTTATCTTATGTTTTATTATGTTTGTGTGTGTGGCAGTCGTCCGCGAGGGACTGTTGCCATTTTACTTTCGTTTTGTTGTTTGTTTATTTTGGTATATTAAAATCTGTTTAAACATTCGCCGGTTCACGCCTCCTTTTTCCCTTATATACAAACTGCGTCACACAGCTAATAAAGTTCTTACTAGGGTCTTACTTTCAGTGGCCCTCCAGGAGCAGGATTGGACACCCCTGGTCTAGAACATGTACACAATCACTCAGACAAAAAGAAAACTCAAAAAAAGAAAAGAGTAAATATTCTCAGGTATGCCTAGTATCTTCTGACATCTGTTACAGGTATTCAGTGTTGTTCTCGTACGCGCAACGGTGCGAGACAAAAGCGAATGAACCCGTTTGTCCAGACATGATGTTCTTGTTGCTCCATAACACACTGCTCCTTTTGCTGTAATTGTGTGACAAAACATTTTAAATATTTAGGCCGATCTGCCTCAGTAGGAATTTTTTTTAATGGTCAATGACTGCGAGAAAAGGCAGTTAAAAATAAACATTTGATCTCTTTCAAACATCAAAACTTCTATATAGTTCGAGGTCTTCACCTACAGACATACTAATCCAAAGTCTTCTTTAGCAGAATTTTTTACTTCTCCCTGACATTTTCTTTTCTGTGGAACACTTAATTTTTGAAACAGAGCATTTGTTTTAGGTAGGAAGGTGTAACATTTGTGCATAAATAGCCTAATTTTCAAATTGAAAATGATAATTTTCAACTTCCATGTAAAATTTAATTGTGGCCCTCATGTAGTTGTGGTAATCATGTTGCCCTGTAAACTGTTTTCCTTGTCATTGTCATTTAGAAGATAATGTTCTGTAGAGTTTGAAGTTGTTCGTTTTTTTTTTTTTTTTTTTACAGTCAATTACAGTACATGTCAGATAAATGTTTTAAATAGGGCTGGGACTCTTTAACCTCTTTCTGTGGTTAATGCACTAAAATACAGTAAAAAGAAAAGAAGAGTATAATAGAAAGTAGATAAAATGCTATGTTTTGTGTGTTCTTCATGGAGATTGTAAATTGTGTTTTATATACAGTATGTATTTTCAAACTTAATAGTTGCCTATTTCTGTAGAGTGAAAGAAGAGCAGCAGTACTTCTAAACTCATCTAAATCTTGATAAGGTGCTGGAGGAAGGGACACTGGCTGTAAGATGAGTCTGAACAAAGAGATGGAGGTGAAAGGAACTACAGCCTCTCCAAAACCCAGCTGTGTGTCTATGAAGAGTAACAAATCCTTACCTGAACCTCCTGATTTCAGTGGAACAGTGACAGTACCTACAGACATACTAATCCAAAGTCTTATTTTATAGCAGATGTTTTTCTTTTAATAAATCTGCTTCAGACAAACGCACATTTACACTAATGTAGACCAAAATATTATATGAATTTAAAATATTAAGACATTATGAATGTTTACTAGATGGGTTCATAACACTTTAGCAGAATTAGTTCACACAATTATTTGCATGAACTGTAAGTGGACGTTTTGTGGTGGATCGGGATGTTTTATCTGTGATGTAGCGCCCTCTTCTGGAAAGAGAAAGAACGTTTTTTTTTTTTTTTTTTCTAGAAAGAAAGAAAGTTGTATTGTAATAAGGAAATGGTTTAGAATTAAATTTGAATTAGGCTTAATTTTAAAAGAAAAAAAAAATATTAGTCTATATCCGTTGTAATTTACTTTGCATTTCCTTTTAAATTTACTATCAATTGTTATGATACACACATGTGCTATTTCCAGACACGAGATTGTTTGAAATGATAGGCTACATGTAATTTTGTATTTAATGTAGGCCTTATGTTTTATTAAATTTATGCCTAATACATATGATTTGTGAAATTACACTCTGCTTTAAATATAAATCACAACAGTTTATAATAAAGTTTGTTCCACGCCCACTGAGCGCGCATGCGCTGAAAGCCTTGAGGAGTTTGGTGTGATTCACCTGAAGCAAACGAACCCTAGTCGACAAGGAGCTAAGATAAAAAAGAAAAAGCAACATTTACCAGCGGGAGAGATCTACTTGGTAAGTACTTTTATGAAGGTATGTAGGTAACTGAATGATATTACTTAAATTTAATTATTTAAAATGATTAAACTTTAAATATGTGAAATGATGTTATGTAGGCAGCATAGAGACGGTCATATAGCCTATGAATCCTCCCGCAAATGTTGTGCAACCTATTGTTTTTGTATGAGATTTTGTTCTTATTTTATTTTTACTAAAAATTTTTGATGGGGTTGCTGTGATGTCAGCTCTATTAGTGACGTCTATTGTGACAATTCTGTGTTTTGTATTGAGATTTTATATCAAGCCAGATTTACTGTTGCTCAAATTTTCTTTAATATTAACCACAAATATAGTGTTCCTCTGTACAGTAACAATATTAACCCCCTTTTTGATAACAAGAACTTTACTATAATTTTTTTTTAATTTGAATTGCAAAACATGGGTTATGTTAGTCTATTAACATCAGAATGGACTTGCTAGATTATAAAAGTAAAATCTTGCAGTAAGAATATGTATACTATATGTACATTGGCTAGTGTTATGTTGTAATGGTTAATATTTGAAATACTGTAAATTCAATAAACATCTTGTCTTTGGGAATTTAAGGCAAGTAGGAACTTTTTTTTTTTTTTTTTTTTTTTTTTTTAGGATTGCACTTAGGATCATTTTTATAAACTTCTCTCAGCCCCACAAAGATACACCCCTGTATCAATCATTGCGGCATCTGTTAAAATCAGTGCAGTGAAATAAAATTCCACAGTGAGGGGACATTTTTGATAAGAGGGCTGGTGATGAAGACAATGTGGAGAAGTGAATGATAAGTACAACACAATGGCAGGATTGGGTTCTCATTTTGCAAATGGACAAAAAATGACATACTCTTTTCAAATTACATTTTGTTTTAACATTTGCTCTTAAGATTGTTTCAGATGAAGGATCTAAGGCAGTGGTTCCCAAACCTGTCCTGAAGGACCCCCAGCACTGCACATTTTGTATGTCACACTTATCTGACATACCTACTTCAGGTCTTGCAGTCTCTACTAATGAGCTGATGAGTTGAATCAGGTGTGATAGATGAGAGAGACATCCAAAATGTGCAGTGCTGGGTGTCCTCCAGGACAGGTTTGGGAACCATTGATCTAAGGATTCTCAATAACAACCTTTGTGCATGTGTTACTTTGAGAGAGCAACCATACATCTGTGACATCAGTCAAACTCTCAGGCTGATGGAAGACTGATGTCTTCTGGCAGGGATTCAGCATCCAGTGTCAAATCTAATATTTCTGACGTGTGAAATCCATCAGATCTAACACTTTGGCATGATCTAACACATATACATTCTGCTTTACGTTTTAATGTAATTCATGGTTAGTCACCTTTTGAATCATGATACTATAGGTGATGAGAGATTTTTCCTTTTACTTCTCCCTGACATTTTCTTTTCTGTGGAACACTTAATTTTTGAAACAGGGCATTTGTTTTAGGTAGGAAAGTGTAACATTTGTGCATAAATAGCCTAATTTTCAAATTGAAAATGATAATTTTCAACTTCCATGTAAAATTTAATTGTGGCCCTCATGTAGTTGTGGTAATCATGTTGCCCTGTAAACTGTTTTCCTTGTCATTGTCATTTAGAAGATAATGTTCTGTAGAGTTTGAAGTTGTTCGTTTTTTTTTTTTTTTTTTTTTTTTTACAGTCAATTACAGTACATGTCAGATAAATGTTTTAAATAGGGCTGGGACTCTTTAACCTCTTTCTGTGGTTAATGCACTAAAATACAGTAAATAGAAGAGTATAATAGAAAGTAGATAAAATGCTATGTTTTGTGTGTTCTTCATGGAGATTGTAAATTGTGTTTTATATACAGTATGTATTTTCAAACTTAATAGTTGCCTATTTCTGTAGAGTGAAAGAAGAGCAGCAGTACTTCTAAACTCATCTAAATCTTAATAAGGTGCTGGAGGAAGGGACACTGGCTGTAAGATGAGTCTGAACAAAGAGATGGAGGTGAAAGGAACTACAGCCTCTCCAAAACCCAGCTGTGTGTCTATGAAGAGTAACAAATCCTTACCTGAACCTCCTGATTTCAGTGGAACAGTGACCTCTGACCCCAGGTAAAACCAAACACTGATACTGAAGAATATACTTTATAAAGAACATAATAAGAGATTAGCTGAATCCTTTTCCTGATGTTATGATGAGTACAACAACTACTTGCATGATGTTTTGGATATATCATTTTTTTTTTCTCTTTCTCAGTGTATATATAGGCTATATATATACTTGCATAAACTTCATAACATAAAGATGTATAACATATAAAAAGAATATAACATAAAATGCTGTTCACTGGAGTAAACATCTCATGTTCTGTTCTACAAACACAGAGTCCTTAGTGGATCCAGTTCTGCTGGTTCTGCTCACTGTTACACACAAGCAGCCCTGCAGGAGGGGACTGGAGACCTGCAGAAACCAGTGGATGATAAACTACAGATGGTCAAAGACTGGCTCAAAACCAGCATGAAGAACAAGTATGAGAGATTATTTGAAGGAAACAAATTCCAAGAGAATGAAACCCACCTGAACAGGATCTACACACAGCTCTACATCATAGATGGAGAGGGAAAAGGAGTGAATGAGGATTCTGAAGAACATGAGGTTTTACAGATAGAGAAAACAGCCAGAACACAACACTCACAAGACACTCCAATCTACTGCAATGACATCTTTAAACCCTTACATGAACCAGGATGTGAGGAGAAAGACCAAATCAAGACTGTACTTACTAAAGGCATCGCTGGAATCGGAAAAACCGTCTCTGTGCAGAAGTTCATTCTGGACTGGGCTGAGGGAAAAGCCAATCAGGATGTAGACTTCATGTTTGTGCTTCCATTTAGAGAACTGAACTTGATCCGAGATCATCAGTACAGTCTTCACAGACTTCTGCTGGACTTTCATCCTGAACTTCAAGATCTGGACTCAAAGATTTATGAGGAGTGTAAAGTTGTGTTCGTCTTTGATGGTCTGGATGAAAGCAGAATCACACTGATGTTTTCAGACGCTCAGAAAGTTTCTGATGTGACTGAGACTTCATCAGTGGGTGTGTTGATGTCAAATCTCATGAAAGGAGAGCTGCTTCCCTCTTCTCTCATCTGGATCACCTCCAGACCAGCAGCAGCCAATCAGATCCCCTCCAAATACATCAACCGTCTGACAGAGATTCAGGGATTCAGTGAACCCCAGAAGGAGGAATATTTCAGGAAGAGAATCAGTGATGAGCATCAAGCCAGCAGAATCATCTCACACATCAGAAGAGCAAGAAGCCTCCACATCATGTGCCACATACCCGTCTTCTGCTGGATCTCATCCACTGTGCTTCAAAAGCTCCTGAAAGAAGATCTGAGTGCAGAAATCCCTCAAACTCTGACTGAAATGTACATCCACTTCCTTCTGATTCAGATCAACATGAGGAATCAGAAGTATGAAGAGAGAGATCCAGAGAAACTCCTGCAGTCCAACAGAGAAGTGATTGTGAAACTTGCTGAAGTGGCTTTCAAACAGCTGATGAAGGGCAATGTGATGTTCTATGAGGAGGACCTGAGAGAGAGCGGCATAGACGTCACTGACGCCTCAGTGTATTCTGGGATTTGCACTGAGATCTTTAAGGAGGAATCTGTGATTCATCAGAGGAAAGTCTACAGCTTCATTCATCTGAGCGTTCAGGAGTTTCTCGCTGCTTTCCATGTGTTTTACTGCTATTTATGCAGTGCTGTGGAGACACTAAAGGTTTTTGATTCAATGCATAGTTTGCTTAGAGGAGCAGTAGATAAAGCTCTTGAGATTGAGAATGGACAGCTAGATCTGTTCCTGCGGTTCCTGCTGGGTGTCTCACTGGAGTCCAATCAGAGACTCTTACAGGATCTACTGACACACACAGAGAACAGCTCAGAGAGCATCAGGAGAACCACACAGTACATTAAAGAGAAGATCAAAGATGGACATGGACTCTCCACTGAAAGATCCATCAATCTGTTCCTCTGTCTGCTGGAAGTCAAAGATCAGACTCTGTCCAGAGAGATTCAGGAGTTTGTAAAATCACGCTCAGAGGAGAAACGCTCAGAGGAGGAGAAACGCTCAGAGGAGGAGAAACGCTCAGAGGAGGAGAAACGCTCAGAGGAGGAGAAACGCTCAGAGGAGGAGAAACGCTCAGAGGAGGAGAAACGCTCAGAGGAGGAGAAACGCTCAGAGGAGAAACTCTCTCCTGCTCACTGCTCAACAATCACCTACATGGTTCAGATGTCAGAGGAGGTGCTGGATGAGCTGGACCTCAAGAAATACAACACATCAGATGAGGGTAGAAGAAGACTGATACCAGCCGTGATCAACTGCAGAAAAGCCCTGTGAGTGTTTATTCATTTTAGAGTGAAGAGTTTTTAAATGGAATACAGTTTCTGTTGAGAATATTTAACTTGTTTTTGGAATGTCTTAACTTCTTTTTAAAGCATTAAGCTAATATCATTTAAATAATAATTGTATAACAAGATTAAGAGCTTCATTTTTCTTGTTTCAGTCTAGAACAGAAAGTTGTGAAATGTTTAGCAAATCAGAATAGTGTAGTTCAGGACCCATGGAAGGGAGCTGCATTGTGAAATATTTCACAAATCAGAATGGTTAAAGGGTTAGTTCACCCAAAAATGCAATTTCTGTCATTAATTAGTCAAGCCCAATGTATAGTTCTACGTGAGGGTCAGCATAAAGTGTGAATGATGCAAATTTTGTCATCAAAAGAGTTTTGTAACCACACATACTTGTATTTGCAGGTCGCACATGCACATTTAATTTTTTTTGCAGTAATTAGATTATCCACATGGTGGCAAGCGATGAGAATACTTTTTGTGCACAACAACAAAACAAAAATAACGACTATACTCAACAGTATGTTCTCTTCTGTGTCATTCTCCTACACTGTTCACCTTCAGCACTTCCAGGTTCTATGTCAGAACACGGGCTCAGTATTGGCCGACGCTGTTCACTTGAGCAGCATGACGCGTGTGTGATGCCGACGCAGGAGCCGACCGATAATGATTCGGCATTCTGATGTAGAACCTGGAAGCGCTGAATGTAAACAGCATATGAAAATTACACAGAAGAGAGGATACTGTTGAATAAAGTTGTTTTTGTTTTTTTTTGTCTTTTTTTGCGCACAAAAGTATTCTCGCCGCTTCATAAAATTAAGGTTGAACCACTGCAGTCATGTAGACTATTTTAACAATGTCTTTAGTACATTTCTGGACCTTGAAAGTGGTGATTATATTGCTGTCAATGGAGGAGTTTGACAGCTCTTGGATTTCATCAAAAATATCCTAATTTGTGTTCTGAAGATGAACAAAGGTCTTACAGGTATGGAACGACATGAGGGTGAGTAATTAATGACAGAATTTTCATGTTTGGGTGAACTAACCCTTTAATTTGCACACTCAGATAAGGGTTAACTTAGCAAACTTGCCCTGTGAAAATTTCACAAATCAAAATAGTAAAGATGCGCACTCAGGAAAGTGTTAACTGCCCACAAATGTACTATAAAATGTCACAAATCAGAATTAAGTTGGCAACTCAGGAATGGTTTGCAAGTGTGATATAGGAAGGGTTAATGGGCTAAAATGTACTGTGTGATTTCACTAATCACAGCAGTCTATTTGAGCCATGTATGACCTGATTTTATGACCACTTTTAAAGTTATAAGCGGATTTATCTAATGGTTTGGACTGTTTTTCATTGGCACAGCCTGTATGTCACTACAGAAGGAAAAGAGGATAGAGCAGTGAGAAACAGCAAAATGTGACATGTGAATGTGAAAGTTCACAAGATTCACATATCAGGCACCATCTAAAACAAGTGGTTTGAATTAATGTGGCCTGCGTGGTTATTGGAAATGGACTTTAAACATTCATGTTTACAAAAGCACTCTGCAGACTTATAGACAACAGAAATCTTAATTTCAAACTGCAAACTATCTTTATTGCGGTACCCTACTGAGAAGCTTTTGGCTAAATATATATTGTAAATTCATTTTATTTTACTTAACCTCTTAGTGATGTATTATTTAATGCATGTTTGAATATTTGTTATGAAAGGTTTTCAGTTTGTTCTAGTGTTGTCACAATACTGTAATTTCCAACTTTGATATCGATACCTTGAAAAATATTGATATTCAATACCATTTTCAATACCATGGAGGAAACTGCCATGTACTGCCATACATTTATTATTATCTTATACTTTTTTAATAATTTGTGTAATTTTATTGTAATAGCATACACACAGCACAAGGAGATTTTATTTGAATCGTTGAACTTCATTTACAAAAAAAGACAAGTAAACAGTCAGTAATGAAATAATAATTATAAAATAAGAACAAATAAACATTGCAAATAATAGCACCAATAAATACAATAGAATGAAGAGAGTGAAGAAGCCATGTTTTCAGGTGGGTCTAACAGTAGGCTAGTATTCAGGTAAGAAATACATTTGATTACTTTCATTTCTGCAGTATCAGTGGTGCACATGCTTTTGGTGTGAGTGAATATCATATTGAAATTATATGGTATTGATATTTTTGACGACACTAATTTGTTCAGTAAACCACTGTTT
This sequence comes from Ctenopharyngodon idella, assembly GCF_019924925.1. Lineage (NCBI taxonomy): Eukaryota > Metazoa > Chordata > Actinopteri > Cypriniformes > Xenocyprididae > Ctenopharyngodon > Ctenopharyngodon idella. The sequence goes on from NC_067220.1 coordinate 3,263,950, forward strand.
AACCTCTTTTACAAGAATTAAGTTGATTTTATTGAAATGCTAGTTGTAGAATGAGGTTAAGAATTTAGTTCTTGTGTTTTATTCTCTTTCAGTTTTGCTGGCTGTGATCTCACTGGTCAGTCCTGTAGAATTGTGGCATCAGCTCTACAATCTGCAAACTGTGTCCTGAGAGAGCTGGATCTGAGTAACAATGACCTGCAAGATTTAGGAGTGAAGCTGGTTGCTGATGGATTGAAGAGTCCAAACTGTCAGCTGGAGATACTGAGGTGTGTAAGAACATATAAGAGATAATGTACAGTCAATCAGTCATATTGTTGATGTGTGTCTGTAAATGATCTGACTGTGTGTGTCTGTAGGTTGTCTGGCTGTATGGTGACAGAGGAAGGCTGTGGTTATGTGTCTTCAGCTCTGAGTTTGAACCCCTCACACTTGAGAGAGCTGGATCTGAGCTACAATCACCCAGGAGATTCAGGAGTCCAGCTGCTCAACGACAAACTGGATGATCCAAACTACAAACTGCAGATACTCAAGTATGTGGGAATCCAAAGAAAACTTAATGGTTGGGAGCCCAAACTATGCTTGAAAATATCTTCTTCTTGTACTTCTCTGAATGTACTGATAAAATCCTTGTTAGCTCACAAAATGTATTTGTACCATATTCTTTACTGTGTGCGATTCTTTTTATCTATATGTTTGTGTGTCTTTTTAGTTTGGATCATGGAGGGCCCTTCAGGATCACACCAGGATTTCAAAAATGTAGGTTCTTTCTCTTACACACTCTTGCACATTTAATGAAAATTAGATTAATCAACTGTATCTGTTATCTTGTGCTCAGATTCCTGTGATCTCACACTGGATCCAAACACAGCACACACTCAACTCATCCTGTCTGAGGGGAATAGAAAGATCAAATATGTGGAAGAGCATCAGCCGTATCCTGATCATCCAGAGAGATTTGCTGATATTCCTCAGGTTCTGTGTCGAGAGAGTCTGACTGGACGCTGTTACTGGGAGGTTAAATGGGGTTCCTGGGCTCGTATAGCAGTGGCCTATAAAAGAATCAGCAGGAAAGAAGGGACTGTCTGTAAGTTTGGATACAATGACAAATCCTGGTGTCTTTTCTGCAATGATGAGGGATTCACTATCTGGCACAATAATATGAGCATTAGCATACCAACCCATTTAACAAAATCTAAGAGAGTAGGAGTGTATGTGGACGTGTCGGCCGGCACTCTGTCCTTCTACAGCGTCTCTGACACTCACACACTCACACACTTACACACAATCAACGCCACATTCACTGAACCCCTCTATGCTGGATTTAAGGTTTTTAAGTCCGAGCTGTCTTTGTGTCAGACACAACAAACACACAACTGACAACACTTTCTACCTCCATCTTAATCTTGGTCATATTCCTAATGAATGAGACATGAATAAGTAAAATGATATTCAGTCATAAAAGAACAAATGCGCATGTAAAGACAAACATAACATTGAGTCATACTGTAGATGTGTAATAATGGACATGTTGAGTCACATTATAGGCCAACTCACATTAGCAGTTTTAGGGTTCATCTATTGAGGACTCACTTGTTGATTTTCATGAATGTTGGAAAGCGCAGATTTTACAATCTGTGCCCAGTTGCATAAAGCACCTTATGGTTTTCCCTTAAGTATGAGACTTATGGCGTGATTTCTCCTTACCTAAGGGAATGACTTAAGGGTTTTGCATATAATCCCTTAAACGTTTCTCTTAGGTAAAGGAAACTACTAAGTGTTTCACAACAGTGACCCAGGGTTTGCCATTATTAAATTCTACTGTTGGACACATTATTTGTTAATACTGAAAGTGGTAACAGCCGTTTTACACCACGAGCTTGAGAAGCATGTCAGCTTCACGTCAGCGTAACTACATCACCGCTGCAGACGCGCGAATATTCACACTGGAAGCATTTGTACAGCGTCACAGCAGCTGCTCCAAGCTACATATAAAGTGAGCATTTCTTTACAAAGAAAACTATAAATTTGTTTTTATAAGTTGGTCATTTATAATCTTGATAGTCTTGAAAGTTTGTTAACATGTGTACAACATTCGCATGTAAACGGTAAAAAACAAACAAAAAAGTCCTGTTTCATATTGCTGCACACAAATGAGTTAAACTTTGTTTACATCATCTGCCGCATGCACAAGTTTAAATGGGTCAATCCTCTATAAATATTCCATACTCTAACATACTCCAGTTCTTGTTAAAACACACTAGACATGTTTATTCTGAGCATTTTGAGCACTTTTTGTGTGAAATCATGTATTTTGTCCATACAAAGTGTGCTTTCACTTTAATTTCACTTTTCACTTGAGCGTCAGCAGCACAGCAAAAATAGACTCGCGCCGAAACCCCCGCTTCACTGCTGCTCACGCGACGCTCCTGCTTGACGCTGACGCGCTACTCCTGCTCCCGGTGTGAATGCCCTCATTGGTTAACATGCACACTTGCAGTGTGAAATGGCCATAAGTTTTCACTGATCAATGTTTAAATGCGAGTAAAAGCCTAAATTAAATCTGTTCATCATATAAAGCGATCAAGTCTCTTCAGAAAATTTGGACTTAACCACTTAATTCATATGGATTAGTTTTATGATCTCTTGATGAACTTTTTGAAGCCTCAGAGTGGTAGTTGCGTAACTGTCTATGGAGGGACAGAAAGTGCTCGGATTTCATTAAAAAGATCTTCATTTGTGTTCTGAAGATGAACGAAAGTTTAGAATGACACGAGGGTGAGTAATTAATAACAGAATTTTCTTTTTTGGGTGAACCCTAACCCTAACCTTTTAAGGGTTATTTTCTGCAACACCCTCATGTTTAAGGGAAACCTAAAGGCAATCTTAAGGGAAATTACACTTAAGGTGCTTTATGCAACCAGGCACTGGTCCATAAGCATCTGCAAAGTTAAACTGTATAGAACTCAAGCCTTTCTGGGTTCTTTTTGTTTCTGGTTTTATGTATTTTACATAATTCAGGTTTTTGTGGTTATTCAGCACATCCATATCATTGTATTTTTCATGTAATTTAGAAGTTTTAGATTTTCAGCTAATTTTCCTTTATATAAAACTCTTAAGTGTAAGAATTAAAGGGTAAATATTCTTGGGTGTCTTGTGATGTGTGCTACAAGTATTCACTGTTGATCCCTGTTTATGAAATCAGAAAAAAGGTCAGCAGTCAAGATGAACCGGTTCCTCCAGATGTTTATCTTCAGTGTGTTTACTGTAAATCTGATCAGTGTTCCGTATCTGTTCACACCAGAACTGTAACCACCATAAACATTGAAGAGAACACAACAGTGAATAATTAGAAATTAGCAATTTTATCTGCAGTGTTTTAATGCATGCTCTGCTGTAGTCTATAATGCACTGTTCTTTTTAGTGTTTTGGTGTGACAAAACCCTTTAAATATTTAGCATGGTCTGGTCTCAGCTCTCGTCAATGTCAAAATAACTCAGATGACCAATCAAATCAAAGGACGCCTTGGGTTTTACTGTTCACAAAAGTTGAGTGGGAATTCTGTTTTAAAGGTTCAAGGACTGTGAGAAAATATAGGTAAATAAACATTTTATGTTTTACAACTGTCTATTATAGAAATCCATATTGATATCCAGTGAAGCGAACTACTGGATGTTTTTGTGAAATTTCACCTTTTCAAATTGAAAATATAGCATTTGCATGGTTTATATGATTCATAACTGAATGTGAAGAGACATTAGCAGAGCTGTTTTTATTATATTAAATAGAATTATATTTTCAAATTTAGAACTCACTGACACACAAAGCCAAACTTTAAAAAAAAAACAACAACGTTCTGAACGTTCACACTATACAAGTTCATAAAACTTTTAACAAACGATAGCAATTGTATGAACTGTATCAGATTGGATCTTTCAAGGTGGATTGGGTTTAGGAGACCAAACCCTATTCTATCTGTGATGAACATGTAGCGCCCCCTTCTGGAAAGAGAACAAATGTTCTCCTTTAATATTTTTATTCATTTATGTTAACCATTCAGAAATGAATTGATAATATCTTGTAAATTTGAATTTAAGGTATAGAAGCAAACAGGATTTGTAAATTGAATGTGAATTTAAGAAAGTGAGTTTAGAAATGTTATTCAAAGAAATGGAAAGAATGGTATTCAAAGAAATTCACATATCTCTTGTAATTTAGTGTGAATTTTGTTTTAAATCATTCACTACAAATTACGATACACAAAACAAATAGGGTAAACAAATGACATTATTATTTGAAATGCCATCTTGAATTTAATTTGTATTAATTGTTTATATATTAATATATTTAGCCTAAATCAGTTTTATTTTGTGGACCAAGATCACATTTCCAGAATGCTCTAATATAGAGTTATATAAACTGTCAAGATGTTAAGCATAAAAAAAAAAAATGATTTTGGTGAATCACTGCTGCCTTTGTAAAAATCACTGATATGATGAATGCCACTAAATGGCTCAAAACTTTGGTCTGGGGGTGAGACCTTTCCACACAGTAAACACCCCAAATCGTCATTAAAAACCAATAAAGTATTCATGTTTGATATTATTGAAGTTATTTGTTAATCATGCAAAATCTAAATAGAAAAAGTCTCGTATAATTTTATTATAAACTGGATTGACCCGCCACTCTCTGGATCTAAAGAGCCTTAATTTGTTTTGTATTGCAATTTGCCAATGTTTAAGATTAAAAACGCAGGGCAGAATATGATTTGTGTAAATTAAAGATTGCTTTATATAATGCAACACTTTAAAATAATTTGTTCTTCTTCATCCGCTGAGCATCCGCTGACATCCTCATGGAGTTTGGTGTGGTTTACCTGAGAAAAATTTGTCTCAGTCTCAGACTCCACGCCCACGAACCATTGGCTTCTGCCGTCAGCCTGAATGTCTGGTTATGTGAGACTAAAAGCAAACAACCCATGAACTTGATAAACTGCTCTGTGATCACGTTGTGTACATGGAATAAGTTATGGTTGCTTGCATGCTCTGAAAGTTACCGTTGTTTTTGAGAGCGAAACCTTTAGTGAACAACCTTTAGTGAACATGGATTAGCTGTTGAATTATTTTGAAAAACCTCTAGGTATCCGAAAGTAAAAGCCACAGTAGTTTTCATCGACAAGGAACTAGACTGAAACATTCCTCAGCTGGAGAGTTTTACTTGGTAAGTACTTAATAAAGCAAGACTGCATGTTATGAGTTTAAATCACTTATTTAATTATTTATTTGATTATTTAAAATTACTAAACTGTAAATGTTTGAAACGTTTGTGGACGTCATAGAAATCACCTGCCTGATTCACACATATGAGACTTGTTAGGTAGAATAGTAAAAATAACAACTAGAATATAACTTTAAATTGTTTTATTTTATTTATTATTATTATTTTTGTTATTATTATTATTATTATAAATTCCTCACACTGGAATCTTAGTAATATATGTGTATCTAGCCTTTTTAAGCACTTCAAGATCTTTTTGAATGTTATGTGCCTGAGATTTATTGGTTTAATGACATTAAGTGTCATTTCAGAATTTAGAAGTAATTAGATCTAGAAATTATGCTGTGATGTTAATTTTTGAAACAAATTCATTAAATATCTTAACTTTGAGAACTTCACAGACTAAGAAGTGAATAAATTAAACATAAATTAAGTTTTGTTAAGAACAGTCTTGAGAATGTTTGATGAACAGCTAAAATGGTAAGATTTTTTTTTTTTTTTTCAAGAATTGGGATTGGGAACATTCCTATTAAGCTTTTTGTATTTATATTTGTGTGTTGCTACTGAAGGGTTCAACTGTTTAACATTTTGTGATTACAGTTAAGAGTGAAAAGGACATCATTGTAATTATTGGGTCAAGACTTCACAAATGTCTAATAATAAGCATGACTCAGTGGCAGGTTTGGCCGGTTCCTCTAGAGATTGGCGTCCTCCATTTTGTTTGTATTTTGCAGCTGAACAAAAATGACATGGTTCTATTCAAATGACAATTTGGTTTTAGCAACCATAAAACCATTTTTTTTTTTTTTCAGTTCAGATACATTCATTTTTATGTTTTTGTGAAAGGTAGTAACCATTTCATGGTTATATAGTTTTTCTATAATTTCTCTCTGCCAATTTGATAACTGAAGTTATTTAAATAATTGTATATTATCATTATTTAGGGCTGCGTGCATATATTATTTTTGTTATATTTTTGTTTCAATTCTAATTATAAAAATTAATAATATATAATGAATCATAGAAATATATTACTGTTGTAAGTTACAATGGTAATTTACACTGAATGTTACAATACTAACATTGTCATACAAGTGATATGATTTACAAAATACCAAAATTAACATTTTAATTTAAACAAAAACTGAAATGGAAAACAAAAAGCTTGAAACATTGATTGAGCGATTACATGAAACAGGATTCATTCCTTCTGATGTTCAGTCATGTTTATTTTGTGCTGTAACTAGTTGTGAAGAGGAAGAGATGATTGGTTCATGTGTGCTTGATCTGTTCTGCGGCTACAGTGAGTGATCTGTCCCAGCGCATTAGAGAGCACCAAAACAATTATTTTTTTTTTTTTTTGAATTTTGTGATAAAATTGATGTTATCTGAAAGCTGAGACTTCGTTTCATATCAAAACAAAATTTTAAATAAAAACACCTTGAACTTTTCATTATATTCCTCAAACCATTCCTGAACAATGTGTGTAGATCATTGCTCAGAGCACACTCCCTCCACCATCTTTTCATCGTCGCACAGTTCATTCTGGTTCCATCACTTCCCCCAGTAAATGCAGGGCCGGCCCAGGATCTGTTGGTGCCCTAGGCGAGATTTTAGAAGATTTTCATGAATGCTAGATTATAGTAGTATAATTAATAGTTCCTAGTCATGGTCTTTTTCAAAAGACATTTAGTGCACTTTTTGGTTAATTAAAAGCAAACAGTAATGTAACTGAAATTAAAACAACATTACAGAAGCTTACATTTATTTTAAAGAAAATAAAGTAAAATTAAATAAGCAGATAACTCAAGCAAAAATGTGATTCTTACCTCTATATTACTCTTTTTTTTTTCTTCTCTGCCTTGTGCCCCTGATAATTTTCTTTTTTCACTCATTTTTTTTAGAAATTATACTTTCAGAGCACATAAATAGCAAAACTATTTTAACTGCATCCGCCATGCATAATTAATGCGTTATGATGATGTATTATAATTACGTCATGATGCAGAAAGTGTTTAAATTAGTCCAACATGACATGTTGTCAAATCTTATGATTTTTCGTTCATGTCAATTTTATTTTATTCTACTATTATTTTAATCAGTTCAATGATCGATCAGTACTAAAATTCTTGTCAGAATTTGCTTAATATATGGGTGTAGGAGCACACCGTGGTCACAAGAGGGCCCTCTTCCGAGAAAAAAAAACTTTTGTGCAGTGCCGAAGCGCCCCCCAGTCATTTTGCTCCCTAGGCAACTGCCTATGTCGCCTATGCCACGGGCTGGCCCTGAGTAAATGGCACAAACATACACGGCCATCCATGTGATGTAAAAGAAAATGGGAATTGTCGGACCAGGCGACCTTCTTCCACTACTCCAAGGTCCAGTTCCGACACTCAATTCGCTTTTGATGGTCCCATATGCCCCATATGCAACAGAGTGTAATGCACTGTATGTTGTGACACATTCCCTCCAGAACCATCATTAAAATTGTGTGATTTGTGCCATAGTATACCCTCTGTTGGCTCGGATGAGATGAGATAGCCTTTGTTATTGATGAGGGAACGGCAGGGGTTTCTTGAGTTGATGAAATGCTAATAATTAAACCGAATGAAAAATCTGAATAAATAAATAAATGTGGTTGCACAATTATCCAAGGTTGGACAAACCACAAACTGGCGACAGGGTGTTGGGCGCCCAAGGCTCATCGATGCATCAGGCTATATTGACTATAAGCAATGATTTTGTTAATGCCAGTGACAAGTAATATCTTGCTTTTCATTAAACAGAATTTCATTTGAAGTTGTCATAATTCAAAATTATTGATTCTAACTGTTGCATTATTTTATTATTTTTTTAGCAAACATTTTATAGAGTGTGAACTGTATTCTATACTGAAGTATATATGTATTTTCAAATGTGTTATAGCTGCCTACTTCTGTAGATCTCTATAGTCTGAATGAGGAGATGGAGCAGAGGGGCACTGCAGCCTCTCCAAATCCCAGCTGTGTGTCTGTGAAGAGTAACAGATCCATAGACTATCCTCCTGATATCAGTGATGGAGCAGTGAACTCTGACCCCAGGTGAGATAAAACACTGATATTGAATGTATCATCCTTGTATGAACATGTAAAATTAATAATATAACCAAAAAATTATTCACTGTGGAAAACATTTCATGTGCACAGAACTGATTAATGGAATTTGTTGTCAATTCTTTCAACATTTTGTAATTGTAGTGCTAAATATTGCAAAGCTGGGCTGGTGCTAACAAAGTTATCTTGGGCAAATATTTCATCAGTTTTGAATTAAAGTAAACATTTCTCCTTTGTCTCAACAGAGGTGAGAGTGATGATCTGATCCAGGCTCAGTCCAGATGTGGAGTTTGTGAGCAGGTTCAGAGAGATCCAGTCTCTATCTCATGTAGACACAGTTTCTGCAGACACTGCATCAGTTTATATAGGGATCAGTCCAGACCATCAGAAGACTTTGACTGTCCTCAGTGCAGAAACAGATCCAGAACACACATAGTCACAAGAGGATCCTGTTCTGCTGGTTCTGCTCACGCACAAACAGCCCTGCTAATGGAGACTGGAGACCAGCATAAACCAGTGGATGATGAACTACAGAGAGTCAAAGATCAACACAAAACCAGCATGAAGATAAAGTATGAGAGATTATTTGAGGGAATCAAACTCCAAGAGAATGAAACCCTCCTGAACAGGATCTACACACAACTCTACATCATAGAGGGAGAAGGAGAAGGAATGAATGAAGAACATGAGGTTTTACAGATGGAGAAAACAGCCAGAACACAACACTCACAAGACACTCCAATCTACTGCAATGACATCTTTAAAGCCTCACCTGAACCAGGATGTGAGGAGAAAGACCAAATCAAGACTGTTCTTACTAAAGGCATCGCTGGAATCGGAAAAACCGTCTCTGTGCAGAAGTTCATTCTGGACTGGGCTGAGGGAAAAGCCAATCAGGATGTAGATTTCATGTTTGTGCTTCCATTTCGAGAGCTGAACTTGATCCGAGATCATCAGTACAGTCTTCACAGACTTCTGCTGGACTTTCATCCTGAACTTCAAGATCTGGACTCAAAGATTTATGAGGAGTGTAAAGTTGTGTTCATCTTTGATGGTCTGGATGAAAGCAGAATCACACAGATGTTTTCAGATGCTCAGAAAGTTTCTGATGTGACTGAGACTTCATCAGTTGGTGTGTTAATGTCAAATCTCATGAAAGGAGAGCTGCTTCCCTCTGCTCTCATCTGGATCACCTCCAGACCAGCAGCAGCCAATCAGATCCCCTCCAAATACATCAACCGTCTAACAGAGATTCAGGGATTCAGTGAGCCTCAGAAGGAGGAATATTTCAGGAAGAGAATCAGTGACAAGCATCAAGCCAGCAGAATCATCTCACACATCAGAAGAGCAAGAAGCCTCCACATAATGTGCTACATACCCGTCTTCTGCTGGATCTCATCCAGTGTGCTTCAAAAGCTTCTGAAAGAAGGTCTGAGTGCAGAAATCCCTCAAACTCTGACTGAAATGTACATCCACTTCCTGCTGATTCAGATAAACATGAGGAATCAGAAGTATAAAGAGAGAGACCCAGAGAAACTCCTGCAGTCCAACAGAAAAGTGATTGTGAAACTTGCTGAAGTGGCTTTCAAACAGCTGATGAAGGGCAATGTGATGTTTTATGAGGAGGACCTGAGAGAGAGTGGCATAGATGTCACTGATGCCTCAGTGTATTCTGGGATTTGCACTGAGATCTTTAAGGAGGAATCTGTGATTCATCAGAGGAAAATCTACAGCTTCATTCATCTGAGCATTCAGGAGTTTCTGGCTGCTTTCCATGTGTTTTACTGCTATTTAAGCAGCACCATGGAGACCTTTAAGTTTTTTTATTTAATGCATAATCTCTTTAGAAGTGCAGTCGATAAAGCCATTGAGAGTGAGAATGGAGAGCTAGATTTGTTCCTGCGGTTCCTGCTGGGCATCTCACTGGAGTCCAATCAGAAACTCTTACAGGATCTACTGACACACACAGAGAACAGCTCAGAGAGCATCAGGAGAACCACACAGTACATTAAACAGAAGATCAAAGATGAACATGACCTCTCCACTGAAAGATCCATCAATCTGTTCCTCTGTCTGCTGGAAGTGAAAGATCAGACTCTGTCCAGAGAGATTCATGAGTTTGTGAAATCAGACAAACACTCAGAGAAGAAACTCTCTCCAACTCACTGCTCAACAATCGCCTACATGCTTCAGATGTCAGAGGAGGTGCTGGATGAGCTGGACCTCAAGAAATACAACACATCAGATGAAGGTAGAAGAAGACTGATACCAGCTGTGATCAACTGCAGAAAAGCTCTGTGAGTGTTAAGTCAACATGTTAGAATTAACAGTTTTTTAATGGATTTACATTTTCTGTTGTTGTGCCAAGTAAAATATCTTAAGTATGATTTCATTATTTTTTACAATGTCTTAACCTATTTTCTAAAGTATTAAGGTAATATTATTGAAATACTTCTTGTATAAATAGAGTATGACATCAATTCCTGTTTCACTCTCTTTCAGTTTGGCTGGTTGTAATCTCACCAAACAGTCGTGTGAAATTGTGTCATCAGCTCTACAATCCTCAAACTCTGTCCTGAGAGAGCTGGACCTGAGTAACAATGGCCTGCGGGATTCAGCTGTAAAGCTGCTCTCTGATGGACTGAAGAGCCCAAACTGTCAGCTGGAGATACTGAGGTGTGTAAGAGCATTAGTACGGTGACCGGGAAGGGACATGTTCGTTTCACTTAGTTTTGTCGTGGCCACGACATATCAACTCGTGGGAACATTATAATATTTCGTGGCCACAAGATATTAATTTGTGGGAACGTGATAAGTCTTGGCATCCTTATGCCGTGGCCATGCGATGTAAAGTCGTGGCCTCGAGATCATATGGTGAGGAAATTATATATTTTTCTTGTGGCCATGACTTCATTATGTTGAGGGAACGACATCTATTTTTCATGGCCACGAGTTAAATGTGTAAACACCCTGCGCGACCATAGCAACCTGGAATTATCATAAATGGATAGGCCTATAAAAATATTTATTTTTAATTAAGAAAAAACATGGAATTAAGAAATGATTATATTAACATTATCACTGTACTGCGCACAATGTTGTCTAGACAGCATTCAAATAAAGTTCATCAAGAATATGCTTTGTTGTACATTTTTAATCCTATCCAACAGTCTTTTAAATCCCTTCACTGATCATTTTTTTTTTATATTTTTATATTATTATTAGTGACATTTAGCTATTCGTTGTAGATAAATATATTTGCTTTATTTTTCCCTTCATTTCCCATATCTCTTTATGTAATTAACATTCTGATACCTCATGTTACTTAATGTTTGTATTTTCTACTGTAAATGCTCGATCATGCCAATGAAGTTTTGACTTTATGACTGTATTTCCGTATCTTAAATGAGCATCTGTTTTCACTTGTAGCCCCTCGTGCCTGTGACAGCATTCGTATGAAGTTAAAAAAATGTGTTAGGCTATAGCCTATTAATAGTAGCCTATGTTAAAAGAATATTTTGTTTATTATTTGTATATAGCCTATATAAAATTTTATTTTATTTCTGTAGGCGCATGTCATGCTCCATGTCATGCAGTATGTACACTATACTTCACATAAACATCTGGATATGTGCCTGATAATTGCAATAACTTTACATGGCCATTTACTCTAATGTTAACCTAGAACAAATGTGCGCTATTATTTGGCGCATATTTCCTGCCTGACATACTGCAATTACCACAAGGACCCGACGTTAATAATCTGTCCCTCACGGACTGTCCTGCTCTTCCTGTTGAGATTTTTTTCTGAGACTAACCAGCCAATACAATTTTGGTTGACTAAGCCTCTTCTCGTTGACTAACATTTAGTTGACTATAAGGGGGCAGCCTCCATTTTTATTTGGAAACATGAGGTGTTGGACGTCATGACTGATCATTGTTTTCATGATCAATCTTTGGTTTCATTTTTGATTATTCCCTTGATGATGTGAGAACTCCAATAAGGATGTGCCTATTGGTTTAAAACTAAAACAAAAAAAATCATTTCTGTTGATGTGTGTCTGTAGGTTGTCAGGCTGTTTGGTGACAGAGGAAGGCTGTGGTTATGTGTCTTTAGCTCTGAGTTCAAACCCCTCACACCTGAGAGAGCTGGATCTGAGCTACAATCACCCAGGAAAATCAGGAGTCAAGATACTCAACGACAAATTGAAGGATCCAAAATGCTCACTGCAGATACTCAAGTATGTGGGGCAGTCTGATACATTAACCTTTGTGTACATGATGCATGCCCACATTAATATGTATTTGTGTGTTTATAGTGTGGATCATGGTGGAGAGTTCATGATGAAAGCAGGACTAAGAAAATGTAGGTTCTTCTTCTGACACACTCTTGCACATTTAATGGAAACAAATGAGATTAATAAACTATTTTTATCTGTCCTCTTGTGTTTAGATGCCTGTGATCTCACACTGGATCCAAACACAGCAAACACTCAACTCATCCTGTCTGAGGAGAACAGAAAGATCAAATATGTGAATGATCATCAGCTGTATCCTGATCATCCAGAGAGATTTGCTGATGTTCCTCAGGTTCTGTGTCGAGAGAGTCTGACTGGACGCTGTTACTGGGAGGTTGAATGCACTGGTTGGGCTCGTATAGCAGTGGCCTATAAAGGAATCAGCAGGAAAGAAGGGACTGTCTGTAAGTTTGGATACAATGACAAATCCTGGTGTCTTTTCTGCAATAGTAAAGGATTTGCTGTCTGGCACAATAATATAAGCTATAAAATACAAACTGAAGGATCAAGTTCTTTACAATCTAAAAGAGTAGGAGTGTATCTGGACTGGCCGGCCGGCACTCTGTCCTTCTACAGCGTCTCTGACACACACACACTCACACACTTACACACATTCAACACCACATTCAGTGAACCCCTCTATGCTGGATTTAAGGTTTTTCAGTCTGAACTGTCTCTGTGTCAGATTTAACAACAGACACACACAACTGACAACGCATTCTACCTCCATCATAATTTTGGCCATATAAAAGTGGAAAAGTTTTATGAAACTTGCGTGGATCACAATAATAATGTATGACAACAATGTAAAACTAACAAAATGTAATTCATGTAAACATTTAGAAAAACAAGCTGTAAAGCATGAATGTTAAAATATTAATATGGTCAGTCATAATAGGATAAAAGTAATGTCTCTTCTGCATTGAGATGCACTTCAGGCATATATCACTGAACTTGAGTTATCAATCAAAACAATGTAAAATCATAGTTATTTTATAGTCTAAGTCACATTCTGCAGGTTTAGACTTAATCTTTGAGCTCTGTGGATCTCAGTGAAGTTCCTTTTAATCTGATTTTCATACATAGATGGTGGTTCTTGTTCTGCATTCACCTGTGGATTCTCATGAACACAGAGAAGAGCAGGTTTTACTGCTTAGGCTAAAAACAATTGTAAAGTTAAATTATAAATAAAGAAACTTATCTAACCTCTAAGGCTAGTTTCTATTTTTACATATTCCAGATTCTTGTCATTAGTCAGCACTTCCAGCCAATTTTTATGTTTTAGATGTGTAGTTTGTTTCCTTGTATGTTCCTTTTCTTCTTATTGAAATGTGGCTCTGTATGTTGTTGGCCTATTGTCAGTATAAACAAAAATAAATAAAAATTAAAGCTGCAAGCAGCGATGAAAGGGTCCTCGCATCCGGGCTCACCACCACCCGTCACATCACGAAAACAGTGAACAGTGGGCGACATGCATGTAAGCGAGTGAATACAGGAGAATTATGGCCAAGTCATTTCAAAGTGCCACACTTCCTGCTGCCAACAGGTGGTGCTTTGACCATAACTGAATATTGCCATGTAGATGTCTTCAGGCCAGGACTATTATCAAACATGTGAAGTTTGGAGCAGATCGGACATTGTATGCCTGAGTTACAACAACTTCCTGTTTTGTGGCGTTAATCGCATACATTAGCACTTAGCCAAGTGTTTTGTGATTTAACGTGTTTCTAGTATGTTTGGTACTTCATGGCATATTGAAATGTGTTTCTGGGAGTGAATTAAAGTGTAAAGCATACCATTACCTGTTGCCAACAGGTGGCGCTATAACTAACTGAATATTGGCATGTAGATGTCTTTATGCCAGGACTCTTATCACACATCTGAATTTTGGGGCAGATCGGACATTGTATGCCTGAGTTACAACAGCTTCCTCTTTCATGGCGAAACATCAGACTTTGTCAGGCCGCCACGGACACACCCTCCAATGAAAACTCAAGATTTTTGCAATTTAACATGGCTAAAGCCTTAAGATTAGACTGACCATATATGATGTGGTTCTGTTTGAATCTCTATGAGGACTTAATCACAGTGTAAAAAATGTCATTTCCTGTTGCCAGCAGGTGGCGCTATGACTGTAACTGAATATTGGCATGTAGATGTCTTCAGGCCAGGACTCTAATAAAACATGGGAAGTTTGGGGCAGATCCAACATTGTATACCCGAGTTACAACAACTTCCTGTTTCATGGCAAAACATCGAACTTTGTCAGGCCGCCACGGACACATGAAAACGCTAGACCTTCACAATTTAATGTCACAAAGGCCTTTAGATTAGACTGACCAAATATGATGTTGATCTGATTAAAGCTCTAGGAGGAGTTCATTAAAGTACAACCTATGGAAATGGCAAAAAGCTGCCAAAATTTTGCAGAAGAAAATTCAAAATATCTCACTTCCTGTTGGGTTTACAGAGTTTGCATCCACGGACTTTTTTGTAGGTATTGGGCTGTTACATCTGTCTACCGAATTTCATAACTGTACGTGAAACGTAGCACGAAGGGCACTTAATTGAAATTTTGTAGGTGGCGCTATCGAGCCATTTTGCCAACTCTAATTCTGAAACCCATATCAGATATACATTTTTACCACTTCTGACGCGTGTGCAAAGTTTCATGAGTTTTCGAGCATGTTCAGGCCCTCAAAAATGCGATTCATTTCAGAGAAGAAGAAGAATTGGCTGAGCAATTACAATAGGGTTCTCACACCATCGGTGCTCGGGCCCTAAATAAATGCAAAGCTTCTTTAAAACTAACTAAACGGTTCTGTGAGAAATGCTTGAAGGGAGTGGGAATTGATTAGGTGTTACAGACACACTGACTATGACTGGCACTTTTTTATCTGTCAAAATCCTCTCTAAAATATTCTGATATCTGAAGAAACTCAGCAGCTTTCATTTCTTAACTGTCAGAAAGGAGATTTTGTAAGGCACAAAAAAAACCCCACCTAAATGTTCTGTTACAGCCTTTTAGTGTTGATCTCAGTTTATGAAATCAGAAAAGAAATGTTCATACTCAACCGCTCAGAGCTATAAAATCATCGCAGGAGGGCATTGGAACAGTAGGCCTATGTCATGAGAACTGGTTTGTGGACTGCGAAAGAAAAAAGCCATAAACCGGTTCCTCCAGATGTAGTTCCTGCCGTTTGATTACTGTAAAGTTGTGGTCTGTTTTTTACCCGAAATTTCAAGAGCAATAATTTTATATTGTAATGTAGTGTAGAGATGTATGAAGCACAACTCACATAAAAGTCAAACCAAGCAAATTTGCTGGTCAACACGTGATCAACTTGAACCAGTTGTGAAACCATCATGCGAATCGAGCAGTGTATGCAAAGTCTTACACACAGTTCTATTTGTACTGCCAGTTTGCTCATTAATTCAACAACTGTAATTAGAATGGAATTTAATTTATTTGATCACTATTTGAATAAAAAAAATTAAGATAATATGAATGTTAACGCAAGAGACATAACACTGTTTCAGTACACAAAATCATTTCTATGAACTCAGAGTGGATTGGCATAGCCATGGATAGATGATCTGATGATCAGGTAGTTCCCTCTTCTGGACAGAGATGGATTTTAATAAGAGATTTAAAAAAAAAAAGGATCTATTTTTGATGAAAATGAAAATTTGAAATTAGTCTTGTTTTAAACTGCTTACATTTTACATTGTTTCTTTCGATATGTATTTATAATACTTTTATTTACATACTTTAAGCTTATGATAGACACTCATGTGCCGGCAGGATCAGGAATACCTGGAGCTGAAGTTGGAATTGGACACCTTTGCAGGACAAAATAATTTGAATGATGAATTATAAATTCAAATAAAGATCTTACATGCTACATCAGACACAACAGCGTTTTGTTTTGCAGATGTATGAACTCAGCAGAAATCCACATTAAAAAATACTCAGACACTGTTGGACCACAGATCATAAAGAGAGGAACAGAACTTGAGTAAACGCACTGGCTTATGATCAACACTTATTGATGCCACAAGGTTTGAAACCGGAACAAAAACTGCTGCACAATGACATTTCCAGCTTTGTGCTTTTGCACATGCCTTTTGTGTCTTTTTAAGGACCCTCCTCATGACTGCTTTTTTATGAAACGGGAAGAACAGAACAATAGACTGGAACTGACAGTAAAACATACAGAAGTATCTTACAAACAACTGCAGACACGGAAAATCCTATGATCAATATATTTCAAGGTAGGTTTCAAGGTAATTGTTTTCCATCTATAGCTATGGATATGATTTAGACAAGGTTTCCGTATGTGTTCATTTTACTGAAGTTTATTTTACTGAAGTTTAAAGTGAAATTAATATCTTAATGAATCATCTTGATATCCTGTATTCTAACATGGGGATAATACAAAGATGAAGATGTTTTCAGGTGATCGCAATGATGTTTTTAATTGCATGTGATGTCATACTTAACTTAATGTTTCACTGTAATGTTTATTACAATAGTGCTATTTAAAAAGTTATTTATGGACATTTAAAGTGATATTTCTGAGTTCTGAATTCTAAGGACACTATAATAAATTCTATTATATTCAGTGCAGTTGTGTGTTTATGAATGAACTAAAGTAAATGTTCCCTTTAATGGGAACTTCGAGCTGCGTCGAGACACATTAGGAACGCTCCTGCGTGATTGCTTCATGAAGCACTTGTGAAATCGAACCAATGGCTTCCCCCCGGGTTGAGACACCAGTGTTGTGTAATATTCGGTTCCTGTGGAAAAACTGTTCCAGTGGGTGGAGTATATGTAAATATTCATGATATTTCCCCTGTTGTGGGCGTGGCCTTGAGACAACGCGCAGACGAATGGAACTGAAAATATTAGTGCTCAAATCGAACTCGTTTAATGGATTATTTAGAAAGTTTATTGTGTAATATGATAAATCGTCTGTGCTGTTTTGCCTGATTGATTAGACACAGCAGAGCAAACAATCAGCGAATAACCCATGCTCGTCTAGGCTAGCACAGTTTATTACTATTTGATGTCTTTATCTTTTTTTATTATTATTATTTAATTTGTGAGGTTTTTGATTTAATTTGAACATTTTGGTTAGTAGCCTGTACTATACCTTTTTGTCGTTCGGTGACAACAGTACAGCAGAGAGTTAACAACAATGACTGAAATAAACTTCTATGTATACAGCAAAACATCCAGTGTTAAACTAACACTTCCAGTGTCACCCAGTGTTTATATAATCCAGTGTGGATTATATAAACACTGGCAATGTTAATTTAACACTGACAGTGTTCATTTAACACTGGAGGTTTTACTGTATATCTGTGCCCTAATAAAATGTATATAAGCTAGCCTGGTGTGAGTATTTGTGTAACTCTTAATTTATTTAGCCAGTGTTTCCCAGCCTCCACAGCCATGTCAGTAAGGCTCAAACTTCCTTTATCAACACCGAACTACACATTTTTCCTGTTTTCTCATATTATACTGGATATTATGTAAAATTGTAATTAAAGTAACACAATTGCACATTTACTTGTATCTGTCACAATTTTTTTTTTTTTTTTTTAAAGCTTTAACAAAGCAACATCTTTCCACACCTATTTGGGAATCACTAGTCTCCAAGTACTAATCGATTATAATAGGTTAAAGGTATAGTCCATCCAAAAATGAAAATTTTGTCATCATTTACTCACCCGTTCAAAACCAGTATGTTTTCTTTTCTTCTGTGAAGAAGATATTCTGAAGAATATTGGGAACAGTAGAACTAATTTTGGTGCCCATTGACTTCCACTGTATGAAAAATACACTGATACGTTTTTCAAAATATGTCCCACGAAAAAATTTGTCATACAACCTTTGAAATAAGATGAGTGCATCAGAATTTTTATTTTTAATGAACTATCCCTTTAACATAGACCCTCAAAAGAGCACATCCTGTTTTCATTAACAAAAACAGGTTGTATTTAGTTAAGAGTAAAATGCCGTTTAGAGAAATAACTACTACTAATAAATAATATATTACTAAATATTTCTCTCACACACACACACACTTATATATATTTATATAAAGCATGCATCGTGTCTGTTCTTTGACCATACGTTGCACTGAAAAACAACCTACTTTCATGCCATGTTTTATAATGGTAAGTAAAATCATCCAAAATTTAATAATCCATAATGCTGTGTTAATCGTGTTTAAGATTTGAAAATATTATTCAAAAGTATTTCTTCTCATTTTACAAGTATATATACAATTATACCATTTCTGATCTTCAACATTGTAGGGCAGGGATTCCCAAATGTTTTTCTCAGCCAAACTCTGTTGACCTAAAATATTTACTTGAAGTCCCCCTGAGATTAATAAAGTTAATATTTCAATAATTCAACAACACACTTCACTTCACTGTTCACTGTTCTCTGATGTTGGTTAATGTGACGTGCGTGTAAACAAATTAAATATGTCATCTTTTTTAGTGTTTTATTTTGATTGTTTTTACAGTTGTATGCTTTTCATCAACTCTAACAAAGTAAAGTTAAGTGAATGTCTGAGATGATTAAAACAGGGTCTTGGCACTCAATGAGAACAGCCTCCATGTTTGTCCAGATCACACACTGCCAGAGCTACCAGTGACTTCAGCACTCACATCCAGTCTGAAACAGACAGTAACTTTACATGATGATGATATGCATCACAAAAGCGAAATGAAGCTTCTGGAAAATAATAGAATAATATTCTTGAGGACAAACTGGGGCCCAGGTCAGAAAGCAGCAGACAAACTGGCTAAACCGACCGTCTGCTAGCTGCCTCACGTTACAGAAGTCAGAAAATTCAGATAACTCTCAACACATAGAAACTCTTACACCTAGATATTTTCAAATAGAGACTGTGTCTGTACCCCGAATTAGTAAAAACAAAAAACTTCCAAACCCATTTAATGGTAAAAATTTAATTGATGTTCAACAAATAAAAAATAGAGATAATAATGCTAAACAAATGATAAAACTCGGGTTGTTAAATATTAGATCCCTTTCTTCAAAATCACTTATTGTTAATGATATTATCAAAGATAATAATCTAGATGTGCTGTGTTTGACAGAAACTTGGCTAAAACCGGACGATTACATTACTTTAAATGAGTCTAGTCCTCAAGGTTATGATTATCGACACAATGCCCGTCAGAAAGGCAAAGGGGGAGGTGTTGCTGTAATCTATAGTAATATTTACAGTATTAGTCAGAAGTCTTTCAAATATAATTCCTTCGAAACTATGGTACTTTACGTAACATTATGTAAGTTGACATTTGTGCTGGCTACTGTATACAGGCCACCAGGACACAATACAGACTTTATCAAAGAATTTGCTGACTTTCTATCAGAGTTAGTACTAGCTGCAGGTAAAGTCCTTGTTGTTGGTGATTTTAATATTCATGTAGATAATAAAAAAGACGCATTAGGATTGGCATTTGCAGATATTCTAAACTCTATTGGTGTTAGACAACATGTGTCAGGACCCACTCATTGTCATAATCATACTTTAGATCTAATATTGTCACATGGAATCGATATTGATGCTGTTGAAATTCTGCAGCAGAGTGACGACATCTCAGATCATTATCTAGTCTCGTGTATACTACATTTAGTCAAGGCGGCTAAACTGCCTCCATGCCATAAATATGGTAGAACCATCACTTCTACCACTAAAGATTGCTTTATAAATAATCTTCCTGATCATTTTCATCGCCTTAGCATACCAGACAGCTTAGAAGACCTCGATGTTGCAACAGAAACTATTGCCTCTGTCTTTTCCAGCACATTAGACTCAGTTGCTCCTTTGCGTTTAAAAAAGATTAAGGAAATTAATCCAATGCCATGGTACAATGACCACACTCGGGCCCTAAAGTTAGCAGCCAGAAAAATGGAGCGCAGCTGGAAGAAATCAAAACTAGAAGTATTTCGTATTTCGTGGAGAGAGAGAATGATTGAGTACAGAAAGGCCTTAAAATCTGCTAGATCTGCCTATTTTTCAAAACTCTTAGAAGAAAATAAACACAACCCTAGGTATTTATTTGATACAGTGGCTAAATTAACAAGAAATAAAGCTTCAACTTCTGATGTTTCCAAAGAGCACAGCAGTAATGACTTTATGAACTTCTTTACTTGCAAGATTGATAATATTAGAGAAAAAATAATAACCATGCAACCGTCTACTACAGTATCGTGTCAGATAGTGCATTGTAGTGTCCCTGAGGAAAAATTCAATTCATTTACTGCTTTAGGAGAGGAAGAATTGTCTAAACTTGTTAAATCATCAAAATCAACAACATGTATGTTAGACCCTATACCGACTAAGCTATTGAAAGAAATGCTTCCAGAGGTCATAGACCCTCTTCTCAATATCGTCAATTCATCTTTATCATTAGGATACGTACCAAAAACTTTTAAGCTGGCTATTATTAAACCTCTTATTAAAAAACCACAACTTGATCCTAGAGAATTAGTCAATTACAGGCCGATCTCAAATCTCACTTTTCTGTCAAAAATACTAGAAAAGGCAGTATCATCACAGCTATGTTCCTTTTTAGAAAGAAATGGTATCTGTGAGGATTTCCAGTCAGGATTTAGACCGTACCATAGTACTGAGACTGCTCTCATTAGAGTTACTAATGATTTGCTCTTTTCATCAGATCGTGGTTGTATCTCTCTATTAGTGTTACTGGATCTTAGTGCAGCATTTGACACTATTGATCACAATATTCTTTTAAATAGACTCGAAAATTATGTTGGCATTAGTGGAATTGCATTGTCATGGTTCAAATCATACTTATCTGACCGTTATCAGTTTGTAGTAGTAAACGAAGACATGTCATATCGATCACAAGTTCAATATGGAGTACCACAAGGCTCAGTACTAGGACCGTTACTGTTCACTCTGTACATGCTACCCTTGGGAGATATCATTAGGAAGCATGGCGTTAGTTTTCACTGTTACGCTGATGATACTCAGCTCTATATTTCTTCGCGCCCTGACGAAACTTACCAATTCACAAAATTAACGGAGTGCATAGCTGATATAAAAAATTGGATGACCAGTAATTTCCTACTACTAAATTCAGAAAAAACAGAGATTCTAATTTTTGGACCAAAAACTTCTTCACGTAATAACCTAGAATATTGTCTAACACTTGATGGCTGCTCTGTTAAGTCTTCGTCGTCAGTTAGGAACCTAGGTGTGCTCTTTGATACCAATCTTTCATTTGAAGGCCATGTTACTAGCATCTGTAAAACCGCATTCTTCCATCTTAAAAATATATCTAAACTACGACATATGCTCTCAATGAAAAATGCAGAACAGTTAATTCATGCGTTCATGACCTCAAGGCTAGATTACTGTAACGCTCTACTGGGTGGTTGTTCTGCTCGCCTGATAAATAAACTACAGCTCGTACAAAATGCAGCAGCTAGAGTTCTTACTAGAACCAGGAAGTATGACCATATTAGCCCAGTTCTGTCAACACTGCATTGGCTTCCTGTTAAACATCGTATAGATTTTAAAATCTTGCTAATTACTTACAAAGCACTAAATGGTTTAGCTCCCCAGTACCTGAGCGAGCTCCTAATTCATTATAGTCCTTCACGTCTATTGCGATCTCAGAATTCAGGCCAGTTGATAATACCTAGAATATCAAAATCAACTGCAGGTGGTAGATCCTTCTCCTATTTGGCACCTAAACTCTGGAACAATCTTCCTAGCATTGTTCGGGAAGCAGACACACTCTGTCAGTTTAAATCTAGACTAAAAACGCATCTCTTTAACCTGGCATACACATAACACATTACCAATTTATATTTCCAAATCCGTTAAAGGATTATTAGGCTGCATAAATTAGGTCAGCCGGAACCGGGAACACTTCCTATAACACCTGATGTACTCGTTACATCAGAAGAAGAATGGCATCTACGCTAATATTAGTCTTTCTGTTTATCCCGAGGTTCACCGTAGTCAACCGGATCCGGGCCGTATCCAGGTGAGACCAAGGACCTGCACCTTGACACGACCACAACGCAGCCCTGAAGTATCAGCAGAGATTGAGTCAACTAGATCATCCCCTGTGAAGGCCTCATCGACACGACAGCCACGACACAGTTCCTCAACAACCGTCCATACCGGCGTGATGAATACGATCCTCAATTGGATGGAACTGAAATAAATACTTTTAATGTTGCGATCCTATTGGACTTATGATAGCAACCTGAATTGTAACAAAGCACTGTTGGCCAGAGGAGAACTGGCACCCCGACTAAGCCTGGTTTCTCCCAAGGTTTTTTTCTCCATTTTAACACCAATTTGCCACTTGTCTGCCACCTGATGTCACCTGATGGAGTTTGGGTTCCTTGCCGCTGTCGCCTCTGGCTTGCTTAGTTGGGGACACTTGACTTGACATTTTGATATTCAACAGTGCTTTTGATCTGCCTGCATTGACACTATTCTTTAAGAGCTGCTGTGCAGCCAAATAATGTACCAGTTATCAATGTAAAGCTGCTTTGACACAATCTACATTGTAAAAAGCGCTATATAAATAAAGGTGACTTGACTTGAGGTAACTGCTGGCCTATATAAGAAAGACTGGGCCATCAGAACAATGCTTTATGCATTGTATTATATAATAAAGTACAAATTGTGATGTTTATGATGACTACAAGATTAATAAAACATTCTCCTCAGGTAGTTTATGTAGTTAACAGAAACACTGGCTATATGCGAAATAAACAATAAATTAAGGAAGCCTCACAACAGGCTAGCTTATAAACATTTTAATAGGGCACAAGTAATAAACTGTACTATCCCAGATTAGAATAGGTTATTCGCTCATTGTTTGCTCTGCTGTGTCCTTACCTAAATCCGAATGTCTGTAATCAATCAGGCAAAACAGCACAGACGATTTATCATATTACACAATATATTCATAGTTTGGAAAAGGTCAACTGTTGCAGTTAATGCTTAACATTGAATCTTCATTACCGTTTCGAAATAATCCATTAAACAAGTTAGATTTGAGCACTAATGTTTTCAGTTCCATTCGCCTGCGCGTTGTCTCAAGGCCACGCCCACAACAGGGGAAATATCATGAATATTCACATATACTCCACCCACTGGAACAGTTTTTCACAGGAACCAAATATTACACAACACCGGTACTTCACATGTCCAGCTCTGAGGAGGTGGATATTGTGATATCGATCTAAGGACTTGCCACCTCACACACAAAATCACACGTCTATTATTCTAACATCAAAAACAAACCAGTTGTGTTTGAAAGCCATGATTATTTTTGTGTTTTATTTGAAAAATTCAGACCATGATTTACTTGTCTGATTGTTTATTTGCATTTAATTTTTGAGAAACTAAATCAAATATCTTTCCGATTTTGTAAACTTACAAATATTGAAGATATAGCGAACAGCAGTTTGAATCGTGTTCCTCCCTGTGCTACACTACAAAGTGAGTGGGGATACACACGATTTATGTGTTGTTTGCTGGGAGTGGAGCATGCACGTCAGCTCACATGGGGCTGACAGTGTTCATTCATAAAAATGTCCCGAAATGTAAAGAAAAGCATGCACTAGCGGGAGTTATTAGCTCCACTCCTGTTGGCTTTATTCTCGAGAGAATAAAAGTCTAATGCAAGGCTTGGATCTCGCGTTTGCCGAGGCAGTGCGTGGATTAAGTCTCACTTTCTCTATTTTCCCTATAATCCCTTGCAAACTATTACAAGCTATAATTCTTTTTGTATTCTAATATATTCAGCCTGTCATTCAGCCATTCTTGTCTGTTTGTTTTCTGGCTGCATTTAATTTGAGAATTAAATGAAATATTGTTTGCTTTGAAGAGCATAGGTCTGTATGAAAATACTTTATTCAGCCTTTCATCCAGATAGTTTTTACTTGTCTGTTTGATATCGGGCTACATTAAATTCCGAGGAATTTAAAAAAAAGAAAAGCTTGGGGACAGGGACATGTGACACAGCCGAAGTCTTTGCGGGGTAAGACAGATCTGAGGACTGTCATTATCGCCAAGAAGGCTTCAAAGAGGTCCTGACGCCAGTGGCGTGGGACCTTCGAGGGCAGACCCCTCCGAAGAGGGTCCTTTATCACACTACATGGTATCCACCCCTCCTCGGTGCCCTCAGGGGGCCGTTCTGCCAACCCTGCCACCTCGTGTGCTTCAGGGCGCAGCGGTCTGAGGAGGGCCGGTCGACATTTGATTCGGTTGTTCCCTGCCGGTTTGCTTTGACGCAATCTGCATTGTTAAAAGCACTATATAAATAAAGGTGAATTGACTTGACTTGACATGAGACCCTAACAGTGGTGGCTCAGGACCAAGGGGTTTTCTCTGAGGAGAAATCCATTTCGCATGATCAAGGTCATGCGGCGATGCCTTCGTGCCTTAGTCATGTGTAAAAAGCCTTGGTTCCTGTCCCAAGGACCTGCGTTAGGAGCTCCTTGTTGTCGCGTAATGCCAACAACGGATGCTTCCCTCACAGGTTGGGGGGCGATCATGAGTGGTCGCTCAGCTCAGGGTCTCTGGGAGGACCATCTTCTTTCCTGGCACATAAATCGGCTGGAAATGATGGCACTATTTCGAGCTCTCAAATACTTCCTCCCAGACCTGAGGGGCCATCATGTGTTGGTCCGCACGGACAACATGTCGGTGGTCTCCTATATCAACCATCGGGGGGGGTCTGAGGTCCCGCCACCTGTGCAATTTGGCCCATCGGATCCTCCTGTGGGCCCAAGGGAAGCTCCTCTCCCTGAGAGTGGCTTACATCCCGGGGCATCAATATGTGGTGGCAGACATCCTGTCGAGGCAGGGGCCAAGGCCCGGGGAATGGAGACTCCACCCTGAGGTGGTGGAGCTCATATGGAAAAACTTCGGTCGAGCAGAAGTCCACCTATTTGCCTCGAAAGAAACAACTCATTGCCCAATGTGGTTTTCTCTCACTCATCCAGCCCCTCTGGGTCTGGATGCCATGGTGCAGACGTGGCCGAGGCTACGTCTGTACGCATTTCCCCCGATTGCTCTGCTCCCAGGAGTTCTGGAGAGGGTTCGCCGGGACAGGGTCCATCTCATATTGGTAGCCCCGTTCTGGCCAACCCGAGTCTGGTTTGCGGACCTTGTGTCTCTTCTTGACGGCTCTCCTATGGAGATCCCCACCAGACAGGACCTCCTGTCTCAAGCGGGCGGCATGATACTTCACCCCCGCCCGGAGTTGTGGAAACTGTGGGCCTGGCCTCTGAAGGGGCTAGGCTCATAGAATCCGGTCTCTCAACCGAGGTTGTGGAGACCATACTCCACTCCAGAGCTCCCTCCACAAGAAAGTTGTATGCATATAAATTGAAGTTGTTTTCTACCTGGTGTAGACAACGTCAGTTGGACCCTGTCCACTGTTCTGTCAGCTTAGTGCTGCAATTTCTCCAAGAAAAGTTCTCAGATGGTTTGCCTCCTTCCACCTTAAAAGTTTATGTAGCGGCTATATCAATAAACAATAGCTAAACACCATTCTTTTAAAATAAATAAAATAAAAATAAAATATTGTATGATATAGTATCTTTTGGTAGACTATCTTTTAGCATCCGTGCCATCATTTTCAACTCACATTTGGAAGGCCACTGCTACTCAACCACAACAAGTATGTCAGTAATACCTATCCATTGCCATCATTAATCACAATGCCAGTTTCTGGATTCTGACAATGTGACACCCATATTAGGACCATTCTACATCATTGACAAAAACAAGATTTCAAACTGAAACAAGATTATTTTTCTTACCCCACTGGCAGATAATTTTACTTGTTCTAAACAAAAACTCACTTCATTTTGATTTTTTTTTTTTTTTTTTTTTTCCAGAAATCAAGAAAAAATATCTTATGTCATTTTACTTATCTAGTAAAAGCATCTGAATTTAAGAATTTTTAAATATTTAGACTGGAAACAAGACTACTAAATAAGAAAATCATTTTTTTTTTTTGCATTGTACAGGAAAGCCAATGAAGTTACAGTGTATAATGGCATTAAATGCAGCAGAATCTCTGCAAAAGTCAGAGAAAGTTTTGTTAATAACTTTGAAAAAAGTTAAAATGCCAAGTACAATCACTAGGGGGCGGGACGTAAGCAACAGTCAGTCAACCGTAGACAGACATGACAGACGAGTTGAGAATGACTCCATCTAGAGGTGGATATGTGGTATTACATCAGTGAGAAACACCTGTGGTAGCAGTGAGGAGGAAATATTCTGAATTCTGCTTATGCTTACCTAAAAATTAGTATTTATATGTAATCAAGGCTGCTGAAACAATTTTTTGAGTATTTGGATAGCAACTGGAGAATTATGGAATATGTGGAATAAATTAAACCTTAATTTCAGGTGGGTCATGATTTCTCTTACCCGTCATAATTTCACTTCAGTCAAGACATGGGGCATTTTCTCTGAATACAATGAAATAATATGTGTTAATAAGTGTTAAAGTAGTGCTCATGATCAGACAGCTTATCTTTGATCATTTTTTTGAAAGTTATTTTACTGTAGATAGATCATATAATCAAAATGGGTGTTTGATATAACATAACTTTGTCATATGTTCCATAACTTGTTTTTAAGTTAAGCAGAGCATGGCAGCAAGAGACTTTCTAAATCCGGCAGAGCATCTTTACATACACTCTAGGTCTATGATACTTACAGACTGATTACTAGTTCTCTTCAGTTTTCTTCAGACTAATGTCATTGTAGTTATAAATTGAATGACCATTCACAAAAGGAAGAACATGATGTTAGAAGTTACATTATCTCATTGATTTACATAATGAGTTCATGCTTTTTTGAGACTGATCATTTTCATTTACCAGGGAGCAAAATGGAGATGTTCAGTTTGATTTTATTATTATTATTATTATTATATATTTTTTATTCTTTAGTTTATTTTTGTGAAATTGTTTCCTGTGTGTCTTGTGTAAAACCTGGAGGTTCCTGTGTAGTAGTAGATGTCATTTCCCCTGCGGATAACTTTACATCACATATCCTGAGGTGAGTTTTTGTTTTTTTATTTGCCTGCCGGCTCTGTGGTTGATCTATATTGATACACATATTCTATTTAAGTGGATAAGGCTGTATGCAAATGTTTGTCAACATGCAAAAATACAATCATCCAGTCGACCACTGAGGCACTGGAGGAATTTTAGAGAGATTTGCATGAAAGCAATGCAGCCCTCCCCACGCAAATGATAAACGATGACACTGGGATTATTGAGGCAGTGAAATTAGTCGTCCTTATCTTAACTACCTGTAGACTGATAGACTTAGACACACCTTCATTTGTTTTTTTCCCATTCCAATTCATTTATTTATTTATTGCCACTTTTCGTGTAGATTTTGACTGTTTTTACCCTTGTCACAAAATAGATTTTCAATCTCGAACAATGAAATTCATTACAAAAATGTTAATTATTACATGTTTAAAATATGATGATCTAGACAAAAGGGAAACTTTCCAGGATTTTTCTCCATATAGTGGACTTCACTGGGGTTCAACGGGTTGAAGGTCCAAATGTCAGTTTCAGTGCAGCTTCAAAGAGAGATCCCAGACGAGGAATAAGAGTCTTATCTAGAGAAACCATCAGCCATTTTCTAAAAAAATAAAAATGTATATACTTTTTAACCACAAATGCTCTTCTTGCACTGCTCTGTGATGCACCACGCATGACGTAATCACGTTGGAAAGATCACGCGTGACGTAGGCGGAAGTACCATGGTAGGGAATTTTCTCCTCCAATTTCAAAATCGTCCGATGTCGTTGTTTTACCTTTTTTTGTAAAGGGCGTTTGACAGTCTTTGCACATTTGCTTTGTAAACACTGGATCAGTACTTCCGCCTACGTCACACGCGACCTTTGTAACGTGATTAGGCTTCATCATGCGCTGCAGATTGCAGAGCCAATGCAAGACGAGCATTTGTGGTTACAAAGTATACTTTTTTTTATGTAGAAAATGGTCGATGGTTTCTCTAGATAAGACCCTTATTCCTCGTCTGGAAATTAATTTCTTTTCGACTGAAGAAAGAAAGACACAAACATCTTGGATGACATGGGGATGAGTAAATTATTAGGAAATTTTCATTCAGAAGTGAACTAATCCTTTAAGATGAAACATGAGACATGATGATGTGTCAAGACAACTCTAAAGGTAAATATCAGAATATAAGCCGAATAATATTATTTTTCACCAAACTATGCAAAAGGTATGAAAATATTACTTAATGTTGTTCAATATTATGCATATTTTGATCACATAAAATGCTACACAAGAAAGTATTCATTAGAATTAGACGAAGTAATTCCCCACTGAATAGTGTCAAACACAATGTTATAACACAACACATAATTTGAGATGTGATGGGGGTTTATGACTGTCAAAAAGGACAAATATTACAGAACTCATTCATGTCAGAATTCATTCATGTCCATGACTATATTTATATATATGATACAGAGAAGCGCGCGCACAGGGAGAGAGAGAGAGCGAGCGAGCGCGAGGGAATGAAGCAGGGCGTTCGTGTTCTCTCTGTCAAAGCTTTTGCGTTAAGATTCGCCTGGTCACGCCTGCCGCATCCAGCACAAACGGGAATAGCATTTCTCTCCCGACAGGAACCGACACGCTTCCAAATTAGAGTCAATTCGGTTAATTATTTTATCGAAACACCGAGGCCTGTGCTTTTTCCCCCCCGTTCCTGAGCCAGCGGTGTCGCCGTGTGTCTCTATTGTATGCAGCAGTAGAATCCATGACAGCCGCATCTTCCATTGATCT
Organism: Ctenopharyngodon idella; assembly: GCF_019924925.1. NCBI lineage: Eukaryota > Metazoa > Chordata > Actinopteri > Cypriniformes > Xenocyprididae > Ctenopharyngodon > Ctenopharyngodon idella. Next base: position 3,293,514 of record NC_067220.1, read on the forward strand.
GTTGATATCTGCTGGGATCTTCTGCATCTGAACTGCTGTCCTTAACTACGACCATAACATCTGGCCGCGATCACGGGCTCTTCTCTTTTATATTCCACCGAGTATCCTGTTTTGATAAAGAGATTTTTTCCTGTCCTACACACGCTGAATGTATATGTGAACGCAGCCTTTTTATTCATATATGCCAAACAGTGTTTTTAGTCGTCGTGTAGCCTATTTGTGATTTAGATTCGTTCCGCGCAGGCCGTGGTTTTAGTCACGGATGTCAACGATGGGTTTCTGCGCAAAATGTCGCGGAGGTTGTTGATTATCGGTGTCATTTATTACGGATTTAAACCGTTTTTTTAAATCGCTGTTCGATTCGCGTGGACGGGGAGCGGCGCCAGGCGGGAATTTGCGTCCGCAGCAAACGACGCATTTGTTTTTGCCTTAACTCATTTTCTGCTTTTTATTACAATGATTATTTTTTGTTTTCGATGAAAATCGCCTGTCTACCAGACAAGGATCACCCTCTGTATGGTCGTGGACGGGGAGGCGGGATTTTACGACATAGTCTACAATATATTTTTACCTCAGCTCGATTCCTTATCGTTAATATTATTGTTGTTTGAGTGTTTAATTTTCGATGAAAACCACCCGTCCACCAGAAGAGGATCACCCTCAGCTCATCGTCTCATTGCAATACCCTTGACGATCAACAGTTCATCGCGTAAAGGCGACAAAATCCGCGCGAATAGTCGAAGCGGTTTGACGTCGAATCGACGGATTTCTGTTGCGCTCATAATGACTAATAAACCAAAACGTTTCTCATCTTCACTCATGGATGCTTTTGATGTTGTATGGTAATTTGTCTTATTGACAGGGTCAGGAGACTGTATTCACATTGGATTATATCATTCCCCGTTTTTATTATTCCTCCTACGTGTTTAAGACTGAAGACATTCTGTAAGGTGGATTTTAAATACCATGTTTTTGGCCCATTATCGTCTGGAAGATGGCAGCTGATTAAATTTTAATCTTGATGCATTCTGGCGACACGGGAGGAGAAGAGGAGAAACGAGTGAATCGGGGAGGAGTGGAGAGAGGAGAGGGAGAGGAGAGGATGTAGGGTGGATACGGGAGCACCAGAAGGTAAGAATGAATGAATGAACGAAAGACTGTCAGTGTGTGTTCAGTTAAATCCCAAACACACACATTTACACATACACATCACTGTCCATATTCCACATTTACACATCACTTCATTCATTCACATTTATGCAGGTATGTTAATGAGAACACATAATCTGTTGCTTTTTTTTAGAATATATATATATATATATATATATATGTGTGTGTGTGTGTGTGTGTGTGTTGTGTGTATGTATAATTTTATGTATGACTCATACATATAAGTAGAAACTGAATGCCTTATAAAATGCACATTTTACTTGCAAATCTGCAAAATTACTTTAATATTTAGTTTACATCTGAGGACAAACCCTAAAGTATAGCTAAGTAGCCCCATACATACACACACACACACACACACACATATACAAATACATGTCATTGCATACACATATCACTGTACGCACACACTTAAACACACATTGTGCATGCACAGACCTATATATCATACGTACACACGCACACGTTGTGGTAATTTTTCATTGGATGTAAATTGAGTTACAGGCCAAAGGCGCGCTGAACGCTGCGGCGCGTGAGTGGTGTGTAAATGTGCTGGCGCCAGTGACTGCTGGTGCATTCTGACAGACCTCCATCTCTCCCCACCCAACATCTCCTCCATCTCTCTCACACGCTGCATCTCAACCTGAACTATTGCATTTCAGTAAAGATGTGTGTGGGTGTGTGTGTATTTAAGGGCAAAATGTGATTGCTATAAGTGAGTTAAATCTGAAAAACTCCCCCTTTGTTTGTCTTCAATTGGGAATATGGTTCATAAATAGGGTAATGATTTAAAAACATGACATTTTCTTTTAGGGTTTGTGTTAGTCTGTAGGTTTATATAAAGTCTATGGTACTGTATGACCCCTTTAGAAAGATAAGTGTGTGTTCGGGGTTACTTACCTAAATTTTGAGGATAAATTTGTCTACAGAAGTGAGCTGAATCTGACAAAACTGGGACATCAGTGGGCGTCATTGGTTGGTGAAAATATTATGCTAATGATAAAAAATGAGACGTTTAAGGTTGGCTTTAGTTTTCATTAGTCCTTGGTTGTTTAAGTAAACATCTGTGTGTTACTGTATTTACTAGGCAGATATATAAAGAAGAGAGAGTGTTTATAAAGGAGCACATAATGATCTTGTTAAGATTCACGGATGGTTGAGCGAGCAAAGACTCAAACACAAACACATGCAAAAACGCTGGTTACTAGTCAAAGCAAGTGGATGAAGAGCAGAAAATTATCTCATGTCATTTCTGTTGTTTGTTTATTGGTAAAGCAAATTGTAAAAAAAATCAGTATCTGTAGATTCTGCATGTGATAAAGAAAAAACGCTGTGTATAATAGAGGTAGAATGAACTCAGACGTTCTGTCATAAATAGATAAATACATAGACACAGTCTATTGACCCCTGAGCTGGTGGTCATTCATTTATCCTCCAACATTTGTGGTCATATTTATAACGCTAAATAAATAGGTATTATTTATTTATCCTTCTTGTTTTGCTTTCTCAGTGGTTTTGGTGCTCTTCTTGTTAAAAATACATTCTCTTGTTCCAGTGTAGTATGCAGAATTAGAAGTCATTTGTAAGCTGATTTCCTTGAAGTGTAAACACTGCTGTTCTGTGGCTCTTTCAACACATTAGGGAAACCTGTTTGAGAACAGTCATTATTTTTGCAGTTTCATTTGGTGCTGCCTGATATGGAAGCTTGTTTTTTATAAAAAAATTTAAAAAAAATTCTCAGAATTGTTTATAACTCGCAATTCTGACTTTATAAAGCCCGGAACACACCAAGCCGATGGTTTTCAGGCAGGTTTTGTTCGTCGGCCGACTAAGTTTTCTCAGTGTGTTCCGTTGGCGTTGGAGCACCTCGTCAGTCAGGCCATCCAATCATTCTGATTGGCTGTTCAGCTACTGCCACCTGCTGGTAGGGAAAGGCATTTCTTCTTACGCAGGCACAGAACGGACGTGCTACTTGGCCGTCGGGTGTCAAGCGTCGGTTTGGTGTATCAGGGCAACTTTGGACCCAGACGCTGCTGACGTGAGCCAACCCCGCAGTCTGCTTTCGTCGCCACTAGTTCTTCAGCATCGGCTTGGTGTGATCCGGGCTTAACACGCAATTGTGAGTTATAAAGTCAGAATTGTGAGATATAAACTACCTTTTTTCCCTCAAAATTGGACTTTATATCTCACGATTCTGACATTATATCTCACAATTGTGAGAAAAAAGTCAGAATTGTGAGATAAGAAGTCGCAATTACCTTTTTTATTTTTTATTTAGTGGCGGAAACAAGCTTCCATAGCCTGAGGTACAGAAACTATATTGGCTTAAATGTGTGTTTGATCTCTCAGACTCTTATAAGTCAGTCTGTCTTCTTGGGGTCTCTAAGATTGTCTGCCTAATGTCTTTAATGTAATTCAGTCAGTCTAGACAGTAATTTATTCCTGGATTATGCAACCGAATTAAAAACACAGTGAAGAGTTGAGATAGGAAAATCATTATGTCACCATTAGTTTTTGATGAAAATGGGTGTTTGTTAGAATTACGAATTGGTAATGTTGTTGTTAGTCTTGTTGCTAGACCAAATTTCTTCTACGTTTTAATACTTTTCTATGTCTAAGTAGTAACTGTTTCTTGGCAGAATCTTCTGTGTATTTATTAACTTAGTAAGTAACTTTGTGATAAAGGAGTCAGCTAGTCATTATTAAAAATTAAACCCTTTACTGTAGACTCATCGCAAGACCTGATCCTTCTCTACGTGTTTATTTTGCTATAATTATTAGCTAATTGCACGTTATCTCTTCAGAATCAGAATCAGAATGAGTTTTATTGCAAAACAATTTGTCTTGGTGACAGAAGCTTCTAGTGCAGAAGCTACTTATATGTCTCTTATTAACACAGTTGTCATGTTTGGACACATTTACTCATATTTTCTTATGATTTTTCTTCATACTTTTGCTTCACTATATGGTCCAAAATGTCAAATTAAATCAGTAGTAATTTAGTTTTATTAATTTAATTTCATATTTATACACAATTTATGCTTTTTTACAGATCATGCTGTTCAAGAGTTTAAGCAAAAACATTTAGATCAAAGGAATTTACAATTATGAGAAACAAATTCAGTCAAGCGTGTCCAAACTGGTAGTATGTAATATGCATATGATACAATACAAATTCATGATGGCAGACAAAAAACACACATAAATAATATTTAATAACTTTTAACATTATATACCAGCCCGATGAGATCTATATGTGTACCGAGTTACATACATTTATGTGTTAGTAATGTATCCATGATTTCAGATTCCATTCTATGGGGCGCCGTAGAGCCCCCCTGCCACACCCGTGTCCCAGTTTTGGCCTGTCTCTAATGGCTATGAATTCTGACCTGTGTGCAAATTGTCAAGAGTTTTTGAGCACGTTAAGGGCCCTAAAAGCCCCCAAAACCTTGGGAAAAAAATAAATAAATATAGCTGCAAGCAGCGATGACGGGTCAAAGCCCCAGTGGCACCGCCACCCAGTGGCATTAGGGCAGCTGTGCACGATAGGCAATATGCATTTAAACTGGGTAAATGTAAAAAGACTATTTTAAAATTGTTTGAACATGTTTGAATAAACCTTTCATGGCCAAATATATAAATATCATTTTAAAACCACAATCTTTAATGCTGCTTTTCAGCTTCATTAGCAAAAAACAACATGAATAGACTGCAATGCCTTTTCAATACAGTGTGCATGTGAGAAAATGGTGGTTTTTGTGACGTTTCATCTAAATGTTTTAACTTGACATCATCAATCTCTCTTGTTTTTCACCAACCAATCGATTCCTGAATCAAATGGTATCAGTTCTCATTAAATATCCTGTGTCACTTGGAAATACGTTTCAGAGGTAAAATTGGTTGCGAACGCTGTTTCATGTTGACATTTAAACAATATTTATTATACGTTTGCATTCTAGCAGATTTTATCAGTCACACATCTAAAAAATGACCGAATATATCAGTATATCATCTACCATTAATTACCACAACAATATTTAAGGCTGGTTTTCAGCTTCATTAGCAAAAAGACATATGAATAGACTGCAATGTATTTTTGATAGAGCGTGCTTTTCAGTGAACCTCATCAGTCCCTCTTATTTTTCACCAATCAATTCCTGAATCAAATAAAACCACTTCTTGTTGAATATCTTGTTTCACATCATGTTTTGGAAGTAAAATTGGTTGCGAACGCTGTTTCACGTTCACTTGTAGATTGACTGCATCGGTATATTCTGTTTCCCCAGTCGAGTGTGTGTGTGTTTGTGAGTGTTGTGTACAGTGCTGATGAGAGTGGTGTGTTTGTTTATGTCTCTAACACAGATTGTGAATGCAGAACAGAGGGGTTTTCTCGGCATGAGGGTGAATTATAGCAATTACTCTAGCCTGATTATTACCCGCGCGCGCACGCGTGCCGGCGCTCCGTGTGCTCTCTGATGGCTCGGGAAACTCTCCAGATGAAGCGCTCTGTTGTGTTTGATTCTCGGAGCTCCAGCAGCGAGCGCTCGACAAATGCAGGTTTTGATCACGACAGTGAATACGCGCCGTTCAGACACACTGACAGACGAGGACGGCAGCATTTCCTTGGATGTCGTCCACGGTTATCTCACAACATGCTCTCATAAACCGCGTCTTTTATCCATGAAAGTGCAACACAGCCGGACTTTAATTAGAGTTTGACATTTAATTACACCTGAAGGCAAATTCATCTTTAACAGTCAGAATAACATCTTATGAATGTTATTAAAGATGCATTTGTTGTGTTCATACACAATAATTTTCAATTTTACTGATATTGATTAAGCCTTAATTTAATTAAACCTAATAAAATATATTCTGCTTGGGGATAAACCCTGAACACAGAAGATATGATTGTTATTTTTATTTATGACTTGCAATAATTAATTTAACTTAATTTCTGAAAGCAAAAATGCGTGTATACAATTTTAATTAGTGACAGATTCTAGTTCTCCAGAATATGATAGTCTGGTTAATGCATGATAAATTTAATGCACATCTCATTTGTGGTCATTACATTGTGTAATTTATACCACATTATAGTGGCCGGTGGGTAACGACCCATTTCAGTGACCACTAATTTCAATAATAATTAATTGCTTTTAATAATTGATAATGTGTTTTTTCTTTTGTATCTGTGTGTGTGTGTGTGAGGGTGTGTAAGTCTCTTGTGTTTTGTTGGTACTAAAGTAGAAGGTGTTATTTGCGTAAGTCACTGAGCCATTAGGGATCCTGTGCGTGTGTGTGTGTGTGTGTGCATGTGTGTGTGTGTGGTCATGAGGGAGAGAGAGAGAAACAGTGACTCATGAGCTCTGATGGACAGACAGATGTCGTCTGACATTAAGAGTATTTAAAGTATTAAATGTTTTTAAAATATTCACAGTTTTACATGGTGTCATAAGTGTAGATATGTTTCCTTGTATTTTTATGCAAATTCTGAGGTATTAAAAAATCTTAAAAAACACTAGATGGAGACGCCAAGATGCACATAAAATCTTACAATGTGCATAAAAATTTAAACAAATAATTTATTTATTAGATAAGAAAACATGCATAAACTACGATGGAAATACAGAATAAATTCCTGGCCTTAACAGATCATGTGGTTGGATAACTGCATTAGATAACATGACAGTGTTTGTCATTTCGTTTCATCTGAAGCACAAGTTGTTTATTATATAGTCACAGGCTTTCCTGGTTGCAGTAGATTTTTTTTTTTTTCTTTGCGCCAGTTTCCCAGGATTTTTTCTCTTGAACAAATGGGATGGAAACAGTGCTTTATTTGACATCATTCAGAGATATTAGTGGAGAAAACTGCCCTGAACATGGACTTACTGCTAGATTTAGAAGTCAAGCACAGTACTAATGTTGTATTAAAGTATTAAATATTAAAGTTTAACCTCCAGATATGAATAATCATGTGTTGTTCACATGTGTAAGTAATCAGACGCACCATTTTCAAAATTATTTTTCTGAGTTTGAAATAAAACATTGTTTATTGGAGAATGTTTGACAAGAAAATACTATTTTAGTCTTTCTACTTTAAAATAGTATGTTTTAGTCAATATGTTATTTATCGCAATTATTTGTGAAATTTACTAGAAATTTCTGAGTGAAAAAAGTAAATCCTACACCATTATTTTTCAGGTCACCTGCTGTATCATAAAACGACTGTAGAAGTTTAGATATAGTTATATACATTGCAGTGTTTTCAGCCAGTGGCACAGAAATAAGAGACGTCTCAGACACGCCGCCTCGTGATTGGCTGGATCTTCATCTGTCGGTCCATGTTATGGGCACTTCACTTCATTCGCTGACAGAGACAAACTCTGTGTTTGAGGGTGTTGATGGTGTCTGAAGTGTGACACTTGTGTCTGGACTGATCAATCGTATGGGGCTTTTGTGTGTGTGTGTGTGTGTGTGTGGTTTATATGTAGCCAATGTCATTTAGTCAGTATCATGTTTCTGATTTCCATAAGGTTGTGGGGATCTAAATGTGTGTCCTCTTCATTTGTTTAAAATCAGGCAATGTGAACCTCAATGATAGTCTGAGAATGTGTGTGTTTGTACCTACTTAACCATATTTTAGGGACAAATTTGTAGACAGAAGTGAGCTAAATCTGTCAAAACCTACTTTCAGGGACGTCATTATTTGTAACAATGGAATAAAAATTAAATAAATTAAGTTTGTTTTTAATTATTAAAATTCAGAAAGTTTCCTGTTAGAGTATGAGTTATAGTATTTATAACTATATAGTGTGTGTGTGTGTGTGTGTGTGTGCGTGTTATTCCATCTAATATATTTATTGTATTTTTCCGAGTGAATCTCACGAAATCTTAGTTTCAAAGATTTCAAACCTGAAAATTTTAAAATGTTTGCAATGCATCAACTATTTTCCTTTTTAAACATTAACAGCAAGGTCTGAAGTGTTTGTGATCAATAATTTTAAAAGCTTTACTGACAACTTAACACCTTTTTGAACATATTTTTCAAAACAAGTCCTTTAAAAATCTCATTACCGCAACAGTCTGAAAATATCAATACCATTAGGAAAGCTAATACATTTTCCCATTTTTAAAAACTGATCATTAACAGTTATGCACAGTTACTTGAAACTCTGAAATAATATATATTTTTAAATTAACATTTTATTTGATTTTGATTCATTTTTCTCATTACCGCAGCACCCTGCTGCCATTTACAACCAAATATTTTTTATTTTATTGAAATCTGACCTATTTTCCACTATTTTTCATTATTATTATACATTATACATTAATATTTGTTTTTTTTTTTTTTTGTCATTTGAAAATCATCCATATATATATATATATATAGAGAGAGAGAGAGAGTATTTTATTTTTTTCTGTTTTAATTAGAACACAACATGCATTCAGACATACCTAGATGCATTGCGATAATGAGAATTTCAGCTAAAAATGCATTAAAATACAAAAATAATTAATTTCTATGTTGAAATTACTCTTTGTTCAATGTAGAGAACATATTATGATGTTTTTTTATATTACTGAAATACATGTTTAATATTTAAAATCATTAGTGCCGTGCTGTTTTAATGCTTTTGTGAGAATGAGTTCAATGTTAATGTTTTACACTGTTTGAAGTTCTTTTCTTTTAACAAAAATTACCTTTAAATTTAGTCAATATTTTGTCATTTTCATTAATTTCAGTCCATTTTACTCTTACTAAAGTGGCATAGAATTTTTGTTGACAAGAATAACATTTTAGTTGACGATAATATGTTAAAATTACAAAACCTTTGGAATGTTAACAGATCGAATTTTAACCACAATTTGTTATGTATACACATTGATTAATTATAAAAGGTTTATAAATTATTTACACTTACATGGATACTAATCTAAAATGTATATGTTAAATTACTATGTGAGATGCATTTAACATACTGTGGTTGGATTATTCGCATTAAGTTTTTGCACATTTTAAATACAAAATTCTTGTAGTTCTATTTAAAAAGTGTATATATATATATATATCTCATAATATAGTTATCTACTTATATAGTTATCAAAAAATATCAAAAACAAAAATCAAAAAACTTTGTCAGTGAATATTTTTGTCAGTAATTTTTATTGACTAAATGAACAGATTCAGATGGTCATCGATCAGGAGCCTGATGTGGAGCGGAGCCTCTTATTATACGGCCACTTACTGAATAAATAAATGGACATGTAATATTGATTTGAGTCTAAATGATTTTATTATGTGAGAAGAAAGAGATTGTGGAGCGAGACGAGAGACATGAAACTATCGCAGTTATACAGAGATGGAGGAAATCACAACGACCAAGTGTAGTATAAAGTAAAAGGCCGTGATGAATCCTGAGGCTGGATTTGAGCTCTTGTCCTGGCTGTGTCTGGGGAAATGCTGGTGATAAATCGTCTGATCCCGTCTCCTGGGATCAGGGAGTATTTTTGTAGCACCATCAATAGAGACGGAGCCCGCAGGGGTTTCACAGCACTGGTTACTGTGAAAAAGAAAAGAAACATAGATCATAGCAGGAAAAAATCCATCCAAAGAGAGAAACACAAATGAGCGAAACGGCGTGAGAGATGCGAGCCGCCGCAGCCCTTATTGCAGCGTTGCCATGGCGACTGTACATATGGAGACGGCCGCCGACCGATCGATGTGTGTGCGAGTCTGTCTGAAGGGATCTGGGATTACTGATCCTAAAAATGTATTTTTCCAGAGCATACGGTGGTAATAATCACAGTCACACTATACTGAAACACTGAATCAGATTCAGGCTTGTCATTCTGTTACGCCCCGTCTAGAGGAAAGACTCTGAAAAATGCAGTGAATTTGAACAGTGATAAATTTATTGGCTTAATTTGGGACTCTTGATTCAGGAGCTGACTGGGCCAAAAATAATAAACAAAACTTCCTTATTTTTAAACCTCTTTCCTAAACCCAAACCCAAAACAAAGATCAAACCGTTCACAATAAACAAATGTGGTGTCAGACTCCCTACTTTCCCAAACACTCAGTATTTACAATATATTTACAACCAGGCAAACAAAATTGAGAGAGCAGTCTAAAATCAGTGTCAGAAAACAGGCAATAAGGTCAAATACACCAACAAAGTGCCTCAGATACAAACAATATTCAATTCAAACAAACAAGCAATACTCACAGTCTCTAATACCCTCAACACATTCAAACTTTCCTAACACAAACTGTGTACTATATAACCAAAAACACAAAACATAAGATCTCTCTGTAGAGGAAGTGATGAGTACTGTGCACCAATCAGGACATAGCATCAGTCAGCCTGCAGGAACCAATCAGATGATGTTTCTTGACAGACACTATAACACAAACCATAGGGTCGTAACAGTTCACAGTTCTGCTGTGTTTTGTGGCTCGGAAGACACAAAATCCAATTTCCTCAGTCTGCCTTGATGCGTTTAAAAGGGACTTTTCCTTGAAAGGGTCTTCAAGCTTTGAGAGCATCAAAAGGTATTAGGGAATTAGGAAAGTTCTCGACCTTATGCAAATATTAAGCGAAAAATGTGGGCGCCAGTTAGGGGTGGGCGATATGATCAAATACTTATTTCACAATATGAGAAATTTAATTTCAACATTTTGTGTTATTTTATCTCATTTCTGTTATTAGAGATAAGAAAAAAGAAGCAAATTACAAACAATAGGACAAATACAATATAACAAAAGTATGAATTAAATTAAGTTTTTCAGGTACAATGTTTATTTAACATAGAATTAGTAAAAAAAATTAATAATCAGATGTAAAAATAAGATATCGCATAGTCTTCACTGTATGAATTAAATATAAATTTATTCTTATTAAAGCTAAAAAAAAGTTAATCAGTCCAGAGCAGTAAGTTATTTTCTCTTTTGTTTGATTCACATTAATGACACAGAGCAACAGGTTTATGTATTCGACCAGCCATGACACCCCATCTGAGTGCTGTCCCCGCCCCAAAAATATAATTAAAAACCACGCCAAGTATTGTAAATAATATTATGATATATACTTAAAATAATTGTGTAAGTAGTACAGCAATACAAACGCAAATGGGCATTTTAAGTTTAGAAACATTTTGAGTCCCCCCTCCCTACTGTCTTCAGTAGTTGTGTAACTGCAGTAAGTAGGCTGTCAAGGCTATTTTATTCACTTTAAACATCAGATGAAGTGATTACTTTCTCTTTAATACAGATGATGCTGAGTAATTAGTCATGACAAAAAAAAAAAAAAAAAAAATGATGATAACTGATGTATTTTTTCTGTGAGTCCGCTATGTTAGCGATTATTATGTTACCGTGCTTGTTTGGTGGCTTGTTTACGATAGCATGTTGGATAGTAAGTCACCCACACCAACTACAACTAACATTGTGATAAGCATATGTGTGAACTGTAATAAGGCTAATAGATTTACTGTTGTGTGTTGGGTTTTGCTCAATGTGTATTCATCGTATTTTGGTGACTTGGTTGTAAACAACTTCAAAAATATTGCAATAAATAAATGGTTTTGAAGAAGAATATTTATTATTTTAAGAAGATCAATTAGTAAGTTTTTTAATGAACCAAAGAGAAACATTGAGAATGGCACAGTTTCCATGCTACACTTATAATAAATAGTAGTAAGGCTTTCCTCTGTGTACATATATCCTTATAAGTAATATTTTGGCTGTATTATTTGTGTCCCCTTCAAAAATTGATCTTGAGAAATGTTATGTTTATTGTCCCGCCCAACTGTCAGATGAAATTTACGCCCCTGTCTTGAGCGTTTAAAAATATGCAGATTGTGCCAGAGATTTTGCTGGATTTAGTGCATAATTCATATTGTTTGCACATTGGACGCTTTTTATATATATAAAAATTGCAGTTTGGATGCTTTTATTGTGATTATACTGGCTGGGTTTACAAACATTTATGAAATGAACAGCATATCTTCGGCATTCGGAAAACAATGCCTCTTTCCAACTGTAATCGCGTGTATCTGTGATGAAAATTTTGTTTGTGTGTTGAAAGAAACACTCGCTACAGACACGCCCCACACTTTGTTTTACATAAAATGTAACAATAAATGAAAGCACAAAGATTATTGCGATTTATTGGGCGGGTTTCATCCAAAATTGTGAATTTAACTTGTGCGCAAAATTGGAATATCACATAAAACATTTGCGAATAAAGCAGCGTTTCCGTCCCATGTGTTCAAGAGAACAAAATCGTCTCTTCCTGGGAAACTGCCGCAAAATATCAATAATAAAAATGTAAGTTGCTGCAGTCGGGCTCTTTTTCCCTCCATCATAAATGAGTTGGTCTCAGAGCGTCCGACGAAACACAATAAACGCTGTCATGTTCTCTTGCGTTCGGATGCTGGTGTTTGGGAACACAATCCTGTGAGACGCTTCTGGAGGGAATTAAACCAAATCATTCACATGACAGACTTTGACTCGGGCGTTTCAGAACCACCAAACCAACATTTGAGATGCTGCGATGTGATTGGTCTGCTGGTTAGTCCAGTTATCCAATCACAGCCTCCGCTGAGGCAAAGTAACATGAGTTTATTGTTGCGCATCGAGGGATTTATTTGATAAATGTGTTTCTATCATAGATTATGTGCATTTCTTCTTATCGGACAAAAATGATCCACCTCAGTTGAGTGCACAAGTTTTTTATGCGCATCTTGGCATTTCCATTTGTTTTTTATGCAATATCCCAAAATGTAAATAAAAATAGATGGAAACAAATCTTTTCTTTAAAACCGAAAACGGACCAAAATATCGATTCTTGGTATTTAAGAATCAGACAATTAACAAATTAACAATTTTTTTTTTTTTGCATAGTAAAATAAAACCTGTAGCTGTGGTTTGACTTTCTATGCTAAATAATTTTGTCAGATAAACACTTTACCAAGCTTAGTATTTTGTGCTTCCCTCATATTTAACAAATATTAAATATTTTCCTTATATTTTAATGGTTTAATCAAACTCATTAAAACAAAAACTCTCCTCTGAAAATCACTTTTACTGTGACTGTGTATGTATGAGCCTCAATGTGATAGTGTGGAGGTGTTTTTCTGTTCCTGAGGCTGCAGGCTTGCGTTCAGGCCCCTGGCGTGATCAGCCTGCGGCGTGACGTCAACGTTCACAGGAACAAAGCAGTATTGAGCCGCTCAGCTGCTGTTTCTTTTGATGTTGTGATCATTTGTACAGAAAGTATTGGAACCTGATGATCAATAGATGCGTCGATAAACACAGCGATCATAATAGTATGAGCCCTGACCTTCCTCACTGCAGTACAGCTCATTATCCTCCGTGCTTGTTGATCAGTGTGTGGACGTAAGTGAATATAAGAATGTGAAATAAGAGAGCGATCAGCTTAGATCAGGCACAGAAAAGATGAAGCAGGAGTTTGAGTTTTACTCTCGTCTCATTCATGTTCATCTTCTGTGTGTGTTTCTCTGTAATGACATCAGACTGGATCGGGTC